>NW_026463909.1:0-57510 GCF_021730395.1 Mercenaria mercenaria
GATCTAATTGGTTTACAGATACCAGCGTTCACCCGATTATTTAACTTCTCTTTCAAACCCTAAATAACCGAAGAACTCCAAATGAATACACTGTTCCGTGCCGATTAGTTTGTTGTCAAATAAGCTGTTGATAACAGCTAGATTAGGCCAGCATTTTTTTATTTTCTGGTTTACGGGAGATTTTTCAAAAAGTTTGGGTCGGGAGGGGGGACAAATAAAAATAAAAATAAAAATCCCAATTTTGAGCAGTCGACCAAATAAATAAAAATAAAACGTCCAAAAGGATACAATTTTTTTATTTTTTGTACACCCTAGAAAACAAAAGCTTGCAAGCTTAAATTGCATACACACTCACAAATGAACTATTCTGAACTGGTTTATATCTCATCAGCTCAGTATACTGTTGTTTTCTTTATGTGTAGCTTGTATGAATAATGCAATTTTCTAAGTCAGCAAAGATATGTATTATTTGTGTTTTTGTATGTATCTATTTTGTATTAAAAATATACTTGTTGGTTTTCATAATAAAATATACAGATACCACAGTTGACATATCATAAGAACATTGCATAATGTTTATTATATAAAAATAAATAAAAACTGCTATTAGAATGAGGATATGCAATGACTACTTTAGGTCTGCATCCTGCATACATGCATATTAATTGGCCTTAGATGCAAAGTCTTAAAAGACAGGCATTGTCATACTAGAAAGCCAGAATTACAAATTGATAAGCTGGCTTTAAAATTAAATGGCTTTGGTTAAGTTTCAGTGGTTTGAATATTGTTTAATATTTTGCCGATTGTCAGTGCCACCTATATTGTACGACAAGTAAAAACAATCTGAATTTTGGTTCAGCTGAAATGTGTACAAAATAACAACCTTATCGGCTGATGTTTAAACAACAGTATCGGATATTTATAAGACTCTTCACTGAGATGGGACTTGGACTTAGAAAGTTATGAGTCCGAAAAACATTTATTACTGGATATGTCATTATGTGTTCCTCAGTGTCAAAGGCACATGTGACATATAGTGTCTGAATGTTTGTCCAAAACATACTTTCAAAGGGTCTTCTTACAGATTTTATCGGTATACTTCAAGTGAACAGGACTCATGAGAATATTGCTGAGAGTTTCATGTTTGATAATTATCTTTTGAGTTACAGTACCTGGCTAGAACTTTAGTCAAACTAATTTGACATGATCCTAGGAAATATTGAGATAATTTTTTCATATGAGCAATATCTCCACTCTGGTTAGATTGCCTGTCAAAAATATTAAACAACCATTAATCTGACTGTCCAATTATTTTGACTACATGTAGTTTGAATTTTTTATCACATGTATCTTTGTCTAGTTCTGGCTACCATAACTTAACTGACGCTATTTTTATTTTCTGATGGTCGCGTCCATTAAGTTATGGCGAAACCCCATTTGGTTAACTAACCAGTATCAAACCGCAACATCTCGCACACTTCTCTCGTCAGAAACGGATGATGTCATGCAACAGTTCAGAGCACGTGGTTATTTTTGAAAATCAGGATCAAAATTTCACTTATTAATGCATTTATTTTAATCATAAACATAATCAATTTCGATAAAAATTCAAAAATCATATCCTAGAAAGTTTAAGTTCTCAGAAAAGGTCAATAAATAACAATTCATTGGTTTTCAAATGAAGAGTACCCTGATCAGGTGACAACTGCAATGGCGGACACAGTATTGCCAAAGGGGTACCAATTTGAAACTTGTGTGTATAACTTGTGTTCAATTTATGTTGCATGGATTATTTTATACCAGATCAAAAGAAAAATTAATTAGAAACATTTTAAAATAAAAGGCGAGTTGATTGCATTTCATTTGATGAAATTATAGCGTGACAGACTTCTGGCACGATTCCTGGTTAGGTTTCAGTACGGGATTCGTTTCAGCGCAGAGATCCATAACAGCATATAAACATCTCTGAGCTGAATATTTTTAGCTAATCTTTGTCAAGCATTTGCAGGGACATGTGTCATTTGACATTGAAATTGCACTTTGTTTTGAACAGAACTACTGAAAATTATGGTATTAGTTATTTTTTCTTCTCCAACCCCCAAGACTTCAAAGTAAAAAAAAAATATGTTTAGCAAGTTGATACTCACTTTTGCTCTTCCATTTTGCCATTTCTTTGGTTTCTTTCCTTTTTATCAAGTGTGGTATTTTTCTGACAGTCCCACATGAATTTGATCGTTGTCCGATTATAATATACAGGCAACAAATCTCGTACATGTGATACGCCAGATTTTTCAACATCTGGACAGCGTTGATAGTGAAGGTCATTTTTCGTATGTGATAATTCCTAATGTTGAGCTTTAGGTTCTTTAATTTCTACTCAGATCCAATTTGCTTACAATACTTCTTATCTCTGCAAACTTATTCCAAAGATTATTGTCTGTTAACTTGTATATTTTTCCTATTTAATTTCACACAGTTTACATTCATGTAGGCCGCCATTTTTCATGCGTCTGCTGATCTTGATTAAAAACCTCTACCTTACAGTTAAACTTTTATTTTTGGCAGCAGCAATTATGGACGATCGGCGGATAAAATGAAAATAAAAGTACTGAAAATGACTTTTATTTTTATTTTGTTTTGTCAGAAAATAGGGTCGGCGCTCCCGTAAACCAGAAAATTAAAAAATGCTGGCCTTAATGAATGAATCTATCCCTTAAATGAATTCTATTTGAAATTCAGCAAATAAATAAATTAGGCATGATAATATGCATCAATTTATTTTGATATTTAACAAGGTATAATGATAATCGGCACGGAACTGATTGTTTAATAATCAATTAAGCGACATTAAGTAAAAGAAACTGTTTGTGAAAACGTCTCATGTATCTCCTAACGGCTGCCAAATGTGTGAAAAACATGAATACACTAAGGGTTAATTATCAATAGTTTTTTCCCCAACATATTTAACATTATTTTGTTTAATCTTTATATCTTTTTTTCCTGCCAGTTCGAATCCTCGATCGTGATTTATTTGGTGTCCCTCGGTTATTTACGTTCCGAAAGAAAATGTAACAAATCGGATGAATGTTAGTATCTGTAAACCATTTAGATCCAAGTTTAAGGTGAATTCTGATGAAATGTTATTTGTTATTTCATTCGCAACAAAATTTGAAATGTAAATGGCCCTTAATCTCTAGAAAAACGGAGGTCCGTACCCCTAGAAAACCCCTAATAGGCTTGTCTAGAGGTACGGATTCGTACCTCTAGACACTTCCTTTAAAAATACATATTAATCCTGTGTAATGTCACATTCATGGTATCAGCGCATTTAGATTATGTGGATGCAACATCAAGTCAGACGTGACAATATTTATACTTAACAGCAAACTTAGAAAAAATCTTTTAAAACTTATCTTTGTAAAGAGAAAATGGACATCACAATTAATAAAAAACCAGTGTGAATTTAGTTGGTATCTAAAAGGCAGAGTTCTCTTAATAAACCAACAGTGTCCAATAAAAATAAAAGAAGTTGTGTTAACATTAATGGCAATACCTGGTATTACAGATTCTTTGTATGAAGTTTGGTGTTCTATTAAGTTATTAACACAATGTCAATTGTTTGCTTTAATGATAATCCATAATTCCTGAATGTAATATCAGTTTGTTATGATTCTTAAGACTACAATAAAACTAAAGCTCAATTTGGCATTTTTTTTATTCTATTAAAGAAAATAAGATTCTTTTACTGGTTGTAGTGCAGATGGGAATATCCGGCCTCAAGGGAAACTGTCTAGTTCTAGTTTTGTTTTAATATCAGTTGCAGCGTAATGTTACGATTTTTTGATAAAATAACGTTTTTTGAATCAAGAAATATACTATCAGGAACAAAGAGGAACTGTCATGGTATTGGATTTTTATTCCGTATTATGAAATAAAATATAAATTATTAAATCTTCTACAAAAATGTAGTTCGTTTTACGTCATTTACAGCACAAGAGTCATCTTACACACCCCGGTGTAAGATGGAATTTTCCAGCACTTGTAAAAATACCGGGATTTAATCCCCGTCGGTATGCAAGAAAAAGAAAAACGTCTTCTACAGCACAAGATGAGGAGAATTAATTATATAACTAAAATATTTCTGTTATACGGTTAATCCAGGAAGGTCTAATACTACGTATCAGTTGTTCCAGGGTTAATCATATTAGTTATGATCATAGAAACCAGTTAAATAGAAATTTGTCTCTTTTTGGCTGGATATTAGAAAATAGTGATATAAATTTATAATGTAGATATCTAATGTTTTTCCAACAAATAAACTTTTGAACCTATATAAACCTGTTATCCTAACCACAGACTATTGCGATTCTTTTAAATGTCATTTATATTGTCAAATGACATCTTTTAGGATAAATTTTGTCCCACTAATTAGCTATGGTAAACCTCTTGAGTGGGAGAATGACAAACAACCACTGGCATGATAAATTCTTATTTCAAATTCATTCTAAGAAGTTCTTGACCAGAATTTTATCAAGAACACAAACTCTGTTGGTCAAAACCAAATTTAGTTTACCAAACTCATAAAAGTTTAGGGCTGTGAAAGGGAGATAAGCAACACATGCTCTTCCCAGCCTTTGAATTTGAATCTCAAGTTTTGTTCAAAATTTACATTGGTAAACAGTACACATTAATGATTTCTTCTCCAAAATTTGTGACCAATATACTGGGCTTATAGCAAAAAAAAAAGGCACATGTGGGGATTCGAACTCCAGACCTCACACATGCAGAGCATGCATGCTAACCACTGGACTACAGAGGACTATGACAATTACTGTCATAAAATTGTGTATATAAATAAACTTTGTTACGCCAGTGTGTCTGGATTTGTTTTACATTGGCATTTTTTTTGTAATTACTTGCTTTTCTACATTAAAAATTAAACTGGCTATGATTTTGTTCTTCAAACACTACTATAATGCACATTTTTAGCTCATCTGATTTTTTGAAAAAAAATGATGAGTTACTGTCATCACTTGAGCGGTTGTCGGCGTCTGCTTCGGCGTTGCCTGGTTAAGTTTTATGTTTAGGTCAGCTTTTCTCCTAAACTATCAAAGCTATTGCTTTGAAACTTGGAATACTTGTTCACCATCATAAGCTGACCCTGTATAGCAAGAAACATAACTCCATCTTGCTTTTTGCAAGATTTATGGCCCCTTTTGTACTAAGAAAATATCAGATTTCTTGGTTAAGTTTTATGTTTAGGTCAACTTTTCTCCTAAACTATCAAAGCTATTGTTTTGAAACTTGGAATACTTGTTCACCATCATAAGCAGACCCTGTACATCAAGAAACATAACTCCATCTTGCTTTTTGCAAGAATTATTGCCCCTTTTGGACTTAGAAAATCAGTTTTCTTGGTTAAGTTTTATGTTTAGGTCAGCTTTTATCCTAAACTATCAAAGCTATTGCTTTAAAACTTGCAACACTTGTTCACCATCATAAGCTGACCCTGTACAGCAAGGAAAATAACTCCATTCTGCTTTTTGCAAGATTTATGGCCCCTTTTGGACTTAGAAAATATCAGATTTCTTGGTTAAGTTGTATGTTTAGGTCAACTTTTCTCTTAAACTATCTGAGCTATTGCTTTAAAACTTGCAACTCTTGTTCACCATCATAAGCTGACCCAGTACAGCAAGCAACATAACTCCATCCTGCTTTTTGCAATAATTATTGCCCCTTTTGGACTTAGAAAAATCATTTTCTTGGTTGAATATTATGTTTAAGTCAACTTTTCTCATAAACTATCAAAGCTATTGCTTTAAAACTTGCAACAGTTTTTCACCATCATAAGTGGACACTGTACGTCAAGAAACATAACTCTGTCCTGCTTTTTGCAAGAATGATGGCCCTTTTTAGACTTAGAAAATCATGGGTAGGACAATATTTCTATTATATAAAAAAATCAGATGAGCGTCAGCACCCGCAAGGCGGTGCTCTTGTTATTCAATATTGGAAACTATAAAAAAAAACCGTTACAAAGAGACCCGAATAAGACCGATTTTATCTAATACTGCGAATTTTCAACTGGTTAAAATACGACAGAATAAGAATAATTTGTCTGCTGATGATTGTTCGTAAGAAACTTTATTTTGTCGAATGTCGTCAGCAGTTCCGGGAATTATGGGATAGACTGGACAACCGGTGAAGGTATAGAACATATTCCCAAGTTGAACGGTATATAGGTTTACTTTGACATATATACATGTACACATTATCTATAGACGGAAAACCTTTGGTTTTCCTGTATTAAATTTCGTTTAATATATGTGGTGGGGAGGGGGGATATCAGCGCAGATTTGTGGAATTTTCAAATCTACTGTCACCAGACCGTCGGACACTTCCCCTGGATCAAAGAAGTATAATATACACAGAATGGCAACTGGCTGTAATCTCGCGTGATCTCGTGTCAGAGCGTTATCTTAGTAAAAACAAACATTGATGAGCATGGAGTTACAATTTGTACTTTTAAAACTACTTTTAAAATACATGTTCTCTTCTTAAACAACATTAGTTTAAATTTTAATGTGAAATAGTCTTAAGACACAAAGTACATGTTTCTTGCCATCAAAAGAAGCGTGGTCATACGGTGATAATTAATTTACCAAAGAATAATCGCTTTCGCATACAAAATGGCGCTTGGGGAAAGCATCACTTCTGGTAAACGAGATCTCATTCAGTTATCACGGGGTGTTGGCGAGATTTGCTCTGTATACCTTTCAAGTTGCCGATCTATTTATTTTTATAGCTCTATGTAGGGCTGTGGATCGTCAGGCAAGTGGCAATCGATCCGCGAGTTGGGGCTGACGATTCACAGATCGAACCATGGATTACCAGCATCAACTTATAATATTGATACAAAAATGCAAGCCTGTTATATAAGTACAATTTTCTTTATGGAATCTAAACTTTGCAGTTCTCTTAGTGCTCAGTTTAATAGTTTTGACTTATGTTTAATGTTTTGCTCATTAATTTAAGTCAGGTTTCGCGAGTGGACTTCCGTAATATTCGGCCATTCTTGCAGACGAACGATATGACGTCAGTCATTATATCACAATATTAAGTAACAGTTTCGCATATTTTGATAAGAAAATTTTATCTGTTGGAAAGAAATTTCGTATTAAACATTTTATTGAATTTAATTACTTAAATGATAAATGTTTATTCACCGTTTGACAGATTTCATATTAATTTTAGTTTGAATATAAGACCGATGCTAACTCTACCTAAGACATTTGTTTACATTTGGTTTAGAATCTGACAACGCGTAATCGTCTAGGGGTTCCACTAGACCTAAAAACCCAAGAGTCCCAGGACCCTTGGGTCCAAATTTTGAAGGGTCCTTTTCCAAAATACGGGAATCCTGTCTCAACACGTCGATACAATTGACTATATTTTCTTATATAGTAATACGTAATAAGTAGCTAATAAAACAATATAACCTACATCATGTTACAGCATAATAACAATGTCTGTTTCAGGTCATATAATCTCAAATTGTAAATTAGTATTTATCAAAATTCATGTTAATTTGAATAGGTTTTTCTTCAATATTTTTATTTTTTAACAGAAAAGTGCTAAAACACTCTGTAAAAATGTATCCAAAACATACTATTCAGATACTGGTACACGTTTTTTTAGTGAATTTTGGAAAAATTGCATTATGTCATCGGGTATAATAAGAATCGTTAACGACATTCTAAACTTATTTTTGCTTTCCAAATTCATTAAAATTTGTGGATTTTCTTGTTGAACGATCACTAAACAATGGTATAATTCAAAGTTTGCATGAAGAAATCTTGCAGGGCACTTTTCACATGCTCGGTAACAGCTGGTCACTTTAATACAGATAATTTAATAATTTGCACCATTTTGACAGTACACAATCAATACGCTTTATTAATTAATCTTTAACACTTCACTAATTCTCATTACCTATGTGCACTCGCCGTGACGTAACTTGCTGATAAAGAAAAATCGGCCAGGCATGTCTACAGGATAAAGGGCGGGATTTAGCAGAAGATCAAAGGCAGGAGGGCATGACCGCGAGTGTTTATTTTGAATACACGTGTTTATCATGGACATAGTTTAACTGTAGGAAATGAATGATAAGAGGAAGGATTATCAAAGGGAAATGCCTCCGGGTCCCGAGTGACGCACAAGCAAGTATCATGCCGGGTCCTTTGAGCGTCTTTTGAAAATCTCCCGGGTCCGGACCCGGGGTCCCGGGTCAAATGGAACCCCTGATCGTCTTAGATGTTCAAGAAAATTCAATTAAGTTGTTTAATGTGGTTTTAATTTACTTTAATTGGTAGAATTTTACATATTGCATGTATTAATGAAAAAGATCCAACGATCTTGACGATGACGAATATTCGTACTCGAACTTTTGATCGAATTTGTGGATATCCGAGTACTAGGATACTAGTTACAGCCCTAGCTCTTTGCCTGGATTGAGAGACAGTCTCTCCATCTAAACACAGTCTCTCGTTTGAAAGACAAAATGTCTTTTGATCAAAAGACTGTATTAAGCTTAAGTGTTGAAAAAACATGAAATCATTAATAAAACTATCATTTCATTACAGTTGCATTATTTATTGGAAGTGGCTATTCTTACGGTCCCGTAGGAATAGCTTCGCAGGCTGTTCTTACGGCTCTCCCGTAAGAACAGAAAAAGCCCGGAGATCTCTATTCCTACGGCAGTTTTGTATTACAGTACATTGTACTGAAGTAACTGATCAATATATTTTCAAACGATTTCAGAAATGATAATCACATTTGGTCATTGTGTTACAAATAAAATGTCAGGTCTGAACTGATGCAAGGCCTTAAAAAATATGTCTGTTAAGGCCTAAAAAAAAATATGTCTGTTTCCTGTAACCCGACCGACCGTACGTTTTAACCACCGACCGCATTTTTTTACAGGCCTAAATACAGGGTTCTCATACCTACATCAATTTAAGCGGTAATTTAGTGGTATCCGACCTCGTCGCCCATAGTAACAAATGTTTCCGCTTCCGCCGAGGATGAATCAACATGGCGAAAAGCTTATTTGCAGTCACTATCACCTGTCCAACGATGGACAACAAAATAATAAAGGTGGTTGTGCCAGTCGATCACAATCAAAGTGTAGACGCCCTCTATTCCTTCGTACATAAAGACAAGCCATGCCCAAAAATACACTGCTAACTGCTTGGTAAGTAAAAATTATAATAGGTAAACATACCGATAATGTCCGATTTTTGAACATATTTACGTCTGCGAAACTTTCGATTTAATACATCGATATGACTGTAGCTGGTGCCAAAACTTATCTAAAAGTCCTATGTTACTCAAATACGTCCTGTAGATGCCATTTTAGCCGGTCTATTAAATTCATTTTCAGAAAACGCTGCCTACTTCTGTTTTCTATACGTATTGAAACTGGTGTCTGGGTAGATATCACATCGCATTTGTACACATCTTTTTTATGAATTATTTAAAATTGTGAGTTATAATTAACCCATTTGTAGTTTAGTATACTAAATGGATAATTCATTGGAGTAAGAAAAATCTGACCAGAATTTTATGACTCTTTAAAAAAAAAATGTAAAATGCAGATACAGGTATTAGGCTTAGTGGGTTGAAAAGTATAAAATATCAGCTCTGAAATAAATCATCCAGTTTAATATTTAATAGTAGATCTTTAGAAAATTGTTGTAGACTGTATGTGCATTCGGCATTCTCCAGTTTCCCAAATAAATTCATGAAATCAAAAGATTATAAGATGTATAATATTGTAGTGTTTTTATTATAAACGATTCAGACTAACATTGAAGGAGATAGAGCTTTTGAAGTGTCCCTGGACCTGATTTTAGCAGACTTGAAGACTGTTGGGGACATAAGGGCAGTGACACACCAGTGTGCAAAAGAACCTGATGAAATACCTTTGGAGTCTGGAAAAAGCTCTGCTGCTGTCGTTAATACTTTTAATATCCTCATGGATGGAGAAAAGGTCAACATTAAACAGAAGACTACCTGGTGCGAATTAAGACAGACTTTATCTGACATTTGAATTTTTTTTTGAATTTTCAATCTGAAATATCACTTACTTGTGAGGCAAAATGCATGTGGAATAGGTCATAATCTACGCAGGGTTTCCTCTGGGTCAATTTCACTTTGCGTCAACAAATTCGCCAATCAGGAAAAGTTTGCGCTAGTGGCTCTCAAGTTGGAGCCAATAGTCTGCGACATACCATTTTCCTTTTCAATCTCTTTTTCATTTGATTCTTTACAGTAACCATGGAATTTGCTCTTAAACCAGTCTATCCTAATATCATATTGAATCAAAAATAGTTTCTAATCTCAACCATTTTCAAAAACATTTTCTAAACAAAAGTAATTGCTCAATCTATAAAATTATCCCTTTATATAGTTTGCCATTCTAAATTATCTCCCTTTAATGGTCATTTTCACTAAATAGATGTTTTTGAAACATGAATATTTATCTCTTTATTCTTTTAACTTTTTATTTCAAAATTTATTTAGGTCATTTATCAAAAACAATGTTGTTTTATATTCTAGCATAAAACTGCTGTTCTTGTCACTTTTCGGGGATGTTTTAACAGGAGAGAAAACGTGTGTTAACAGAGAGATTCTCGCGCTCGCGTGCTGTTATAACACCTTTTTAGCTCATCTGATTTTTTGGAAAAAAAATGATGAGTTATTGTCATCACTTGAGCGGTTGTCGGCGTCTGCGTTGGCGTTGCCTGGTTAAGTTTTATGTTTAGGTCAGCTTTTATCCTAAACTACCAAAGCTATTGCTTTGAAACTTGGAACACTTGTTCACCATCATAAGCTGACCCTGTATAGCAAGAAACATAACTCCATCCTGCTTTTTGCAAGATTTATGGCCCCTTTTGTACTAAGAAAATATCAGATTTCTTGGTTAAGTTTTATGTTTAGGTCAACTTTTCTCCTAAACTATCAAAGCTATTGCTTTGAAACTTGGAATACTTGTTCACCATCATAAGCAGACCCTGTACAGCAAGCAACATAACTCCATCCTGCTTTTTGCAATAATTATTGCCCCTTTTGGACTTAGAAAATCATTTTCTTGGTTGGGTATTATGTTTAAGTCAACTTTTCTCATAAACTATCAAAGCTATTGCTTTAAAACTTGCAACAGTTTTTCACCATCATAAGTGGACACTGTAGATCAAGAAACATAACTCTATCCTGCTTTTTGCAAGAATGATGGCCCTTTTTAGACTTAGAAAATCATGGGTAGGACAATATTTCTATTATACAAAAAAAATCAGATGAGCGTCAGCACCCGCAAGGCGGTGCTCTTGTTATATATGCACGTTCCGTGGCAAAGCGTAAAGGTCATTCGGCCCCAAAACGGATAATTCAAAACGAAATGACGTCAACCTTAAAAAAAATCTTAGACATTCCCGCGCATTTGGTGGAAAATTAATGACGTTGAGAGACATTTTATCCATTTATCAGCAGTTTCTATGCGTTTTGTGCTAGAATAGCATTTGCATGTTCATTTCGTGTTATAACATTTGCAGAATCCCTCGGGATACGTTGGTACCCTCGCCCTAACGGGCTCGTGTACCAACCAATCCCTCGGGATTCTGCAGTTGTTATAACACGAAAAAACATGCGTTATCCCTACATTATTTTATAACTTTTGAAAAGCTTTTTAAAATGCTTAAGTTTCATTATATATAAAACTAAATTTCTATTTCCTTTCATACATACTAATGTATAGCGAAAATACCACCTACAGGTATTATTAGCACTTTGTTTTGAAGCTCTGGGGTTGAGCTTTTTAAAATTATCCGTGTATCAATGCTTTACGTTGGGCACGTAAAAAAAACCAAAAGAACTGCTTTAGTTCATTTGTATCTCAAAAATTCTTCGATTGAAATTATACGACCGCAATTGAAATCTACGAATGCGTAGATTTATTAGTCCCCTACTGGTTGAAAACCAGTTTCGGGGACTATAGGAATGCACTTTTCCGTCATTCCGCAATTTCGTGTCCGGTCCATAACTCTGTCATCCATGAAGGGATTTTAATATTACTTGACACAAATGTTCCCCATGATGAGACGACGTGTCATGCGCAAAACCCGGACCCCTAGCTCAAAGGTCAAGGTCACAATTGGAGGTCAAAGGTTAACAAACAGGGCTTTTTTCCTGTCCGGTCCACAACTCTCCCATCCTTGAAGGGATTTTAGTATTACTTGGCACAAATGTTCCCCATGATGAGATGATGTGTCGTGCGCAAATCCCGGACCCCTAGCTCAAAGGTCAAGGTCACAATTGGAGGTCAAAGGTCAACAGGGCTTTTTTCCTGTCCAGTCCATAACTCTCCCATCCATGAAGAGATTTTAATATTACTTGGCACAAATGTTCCCCATGAGGAGACGACATGTGATGCGCAAAACCTGGACCCCTAGCTTAAAGGTCAAGGTCACAATTGGAGGTCAAAGGTCAACAAGGCTTTTTTCCTGTCCGGTCCATAACTCTCCCATCTATGAAGGGATTTTAATATTACTTGGCACAAATGTACCTCATAATAAGACGATGTGTCATGCACAACTTTCAGACCCCTAGCTCAAAGGTCAAGGTCAAACTTAGCATTCAAATGTTAACATAGCATGAACATGGTCTGTTTCGTGTCCGGTCCATAACTCTGACATTCATTAAGGAATTTTAATATCACTAAGCACAAGTGTTCCCCATGATGAGACGACGTGTCATGCACAAATCCTGGACCCCTAGCTCAGAGGTCAAGGTCACAATTGGGGGTCAAAGGTCAACAGAGTTTTTTTCCTGTCCCGTCCATAACTCTGCCATCCATGAAGGGATTTTAATATTACTTGGCACAAATGTTTCCCATGATGAGACGACATGTCTTGCGCAAAACCCAATACCCTAGCTTAAAGGTCAAGGTCACACTTTGAGATCAAAGGTCAAGAGGATTTTTTTCCTGTCTGGTCTATAACTTTGTCATGCAAAGCAGGATTTAGATATCAGTTGGCACAAATATTCCCCTGGATGAGACAACATGTCATGCGCAAGAACCAGGTCCTAGGTCTAAGGTCAAGGTCATATTTAGAGGTCAAAGGTCAAATTCAAGAATGACTTTGTACGGAACATTTCTTCTTCATGCATGGAGGGATTTTGATGTAACTTGGACCAAATGTTCACCACCATGAGGCACCCTTGTTTTTAGAATTACGTCCCTTTGTTGTTACTATAAATAGATTTTATTTTAACTTTTTTATTACTGGCGGTAGAGAAAAATCGAGACCACTTTTCTGTGGTACAGCATGCATGTTACATCCAATTTTTAGGTGTATTTTGACCTATCTCTACTTGGTAAAGAGTTTCTTGTGGACTTATATTATTATTAATTTTTTTTTTTTTCTTTCTTTTTTTTTTTTAAAGATTAATTTCCCTTTGTTGTTACTATAAATAACTTACATGATAACATTTTTATAATCAGCCAAAAAAATTCAATATGAAAACAACTGTGGGTTTTTATATATGCACATTTTAATCCAAGTGTGTTGTTATAACATATTGTATATGTAGTACAATATTGTTTATACATCATTGACAGAATATCAGTTCATTATGTTATACTGCAGTAGAGAAAATTAGGTGCCTTCCAGTAGGGGACTTTGTATTGCATGGCAATACTTCATTCACTTGTTTAACAAGGCTTGTGCAAAATTTATCTATTTACGATCGGATATGTGTATCTTTTGATCGCGCTTTGACGTGTCATTATTTCCAACATTTTCTCGGTCTCGATTACTTCGGTGAATCGGATTGTCATTAAAAATAACCTGTAAATTTATCTTGCGTTTTTTGCATCATGAAAAAGGTGGTGCATTAGACAAAGCACGCAGCTAATATTTCGTTTCATTTGCTTTCGTATAAGTAGGCGGGGCTAAATTTGGCGAATCAGATTGAATGATAATCGTTCTTGCGTGGAGGAACGCTCTAGTGACTCGGCTAAGTTTTAAATTATGCCCCGAGGTGTAAATCGATATTGACACGTTGTGTATTGTCTTCGTGTAGTGTTAAATATCGGACAATCCGTTATTGCGTCCTTGAGAAAGATCAGATCGACGATTATCTTGTAGGCACCAATGAAATTCGCCAATTGAAGATTTTTAGCGCCAGAATTTACATTTTGTCGCATTTGGCGCCATTGGCGACCGACAGCAGGAACCCTGGTCTACGCTATTTCCCTATAGAAGCCAAAATCATTCTTCTTAAAGAATGTTGTCATTTACTTGAAGAATCTGCTACTTGCAAAACTGTCTGGAATTGTTCTGTCTGAATCTGAAAGGTTTATTAAAAGACTGCCTTAAAATCATGTTGAAAGTGTTGCTAAACGTTTGATAAAAATTTTTGTCCAGATATATTAAAGTCCATTTGAAGTAAAAAATGCTTGGATAAATTTCTGTAAATTTCTGAAATGATTTGTATAAAATATGAGTGTACTAAATTTATGCTTTCAGTCACAACAGGAAGGATGCGCTATACAATGATATGGTCAAGCTCATGACACAGAAGAACCTCAAAATGCACAAATGGAGTGTTTCAGATGAAGGAGAATATGTAGTTCAGGTGGGTTGAGATCCGAAACACTTTGTTTTCCAGCCATAAACTCTGTTTTTCTTTTCCGGACTGTTATAAAAATTAATTCAATGGCTTTAAATATTTACAGTCATACAGAGACTAGGTTTCAGCCCTGTCACAGCCTGAAAACATTGAATTCCAATTTTGTCCTGGAATAATCGAAACAGAAGGGTAAACAAACTATAATTATTGCTTAAATAAAGCTCAGTGATGTTTGTTTTCCCTTCGGCTTCCTCCCCCACCCCACCCCACCCATTTTACCCCTTTATACCACTTCCTCACCTTCTATCCATACTTGTTTGATTTTTTAAGCAACCGGTCTGTAATATTTTTCCATTACAGCTTCTTTTTGTTGTGGGCCTACTTTGCAAATGCATGGCTCTGAAGCTGTCTTTTTGGTGCTCTGTGCTTCCAAGAAATCTACCCTTACCTATTATCTTTTGTCTATTTCAGGTGATCACCAGTGCTCTTTGGTGTCTGACAAATCACCATCTTGCCAAAAATGATGCAGCCAAAACGTCTAGAGATGCCATACCAGTGCCAGAGCTGTTTGAAAAATTCCAAGGATATAATGATTTTAAAAGAAAAAAAACCGAAAAGTCAGCTCATTTCACAAGAACTGTGTGACAGTCATGCAAATGCTTTAATGAATATTGTAACAAGGCCTGTTTTCCACAGTGATGTACATTGGCAGCAGCTCAGGGAAGATATTGACAATCTTGCAAGCTGTTTTGCTCACTATAAAATGTATTTAGAGAATAGATTAAAAAATCAAACTCTCAGACCGGGTCAGTTAAACCCCCCTAGAACTGTTGGAAATGACATCTCTGTAGAATTTCGGGCCAAAACTCCTTACCTGTATGAGAAATACAAGTTGTTTGATGAGGTAATAAAATTGTGACTTTTTGAAGCCTGTACTCTTTGATGAAAATGTACATCTTACTACACCCTTTGAAAATAGAATGCAAATGAAAAGGTTCTTTGATAACTTAAGTCTATTAATATCTGTTAATGTTGATCTGTATAGATACTGTCTGGGAGGAGGTGTATCTACAATTATGTTTGTAGCTAAAGTTCCAGAGAACAGGTCTGATAATGATGCCCATATTCACCCTGTCAGAGTCATTGCTCAGATTAATAGATTAATGACAAGTTACCAGAGTACCATACAAGGGCAATGAAAAGAGAGTTTAGACAAAAAATGAATCTCATTGCTAAAATTCAGCCAGGAGCTTGATTTTGTGTACAAAGAACTGGCCCCGGATGCATCTGTTGCCACAAACCCTGAAATGCAGCAAAGAATAAAATTGATTTCACTAGGTGAATCTGGTCTTGTTGCTGATTTGAGAGAACTTGTCTATCAGACAAATTTGATGTCTTCTTTGAAAAACTGGAGGAGGTTGTGGAGGACGTAACTGCAGCAGATGAAAGGCAGCATAGCATTTCACATTTGAGCCATTGGATATCCCTTGGTGATTTAATTGGGCAAACTGCTGAAAAATGTCCAGAAGGGACCCTGGTACCATCTAAAAGTCTTGTGCGTCTTCAATTCACACCACGCAATCCATACACTCATGCAGCATTGAATTTTACAAGCTGTCTACCTGTCCAGTACAAGATACAGAGGCGACAGCTACGAGTTCAGTACCCTGATCAACACTATTGTGCCGCACAGTTCAAATACTTCAAGTCAAAAGCCATTGAACTAGGACCAGATGCCATTATGATGTGTTGTGACGACAAAGCTAAAGTCCCAGTCGGAGACCCAGGTGTGTTAGTATCTACTGGTGTTCGTGGCAAGAAGACATTAGCTCCAGTTTCAGAGACTTTGGAGGCATTGGACCATGATATGACAAAATCAAGTTTATGTCCATCAGTTTATCTTGAATGTGAAGTTCCAATGAGTATTGAAAAGTCATTTGTTCGTGGACAGGTTAATGTGGTGGTAAATGACAGTGTCTTCCAAAGTTCTAACCCATTTCGCCATGCTGCCATTGTGTGTGACATACTTGCAAAGCGTGACCCATTACCAAGAGCACTTCTGCGTTTTTCTGATGGTGGCACAGATCAGTGTAACACTTTGGAATCTGTTAAATGTGCTGCAATCTGCATATTTAAGGAGATGAACCTAGATACGTTGATTCTAGGATGCTGCGCACCAGGACACAGTTGGGTAAACCCCGCTGAACGTATCATGTGTATTCTCAACTTGGGGCTGCAGAACTGTGCACTTGAAAGAGGAGATGATGATGCGAAGTTTAAATCCTGCTATAGTATGGCACAGATTAGAGAACACGTTGGAAAACACCCGGATCTGAAGCCAGTTTGGGAAGCCTCAATAGGTCCTGTGCAGTAAAAGGTGGAGGAGCGATTCCAAAGGCTGAAACTGAAAGACATTCCTTTTAGAACGTTTGATCCTGTTACAGATGAGAATATCAGTATACTGCAGCGCCATTTGAGAGAACTCTTTCCGGAAATAGATCTCACAAAACTACAGAAAAGCCACACAAAGACAATCAGATCTTACCAGGCTTAACCTTGAAACCCATTGCAGGCAGCGCCACTACACATTCCAGATCAGAAAATGCAACGATGAAAACTGTTGTATTACACCCACAGTTGATCGCTGTAACCTTACCTGGCTGCCTGATCCCATCCTTGATGGAGAACATTACAGAACATACTCTGATTTGAAAGATAAACACACAACAGAGGAGGATCGTCCAACATATCGTAAGACTCCAGTAGCTGAACTCAGAGTAACACAAAAACCAAAAGGTAATCTGAGGAGTGCTCCATTGTCTTTACAAAGAAATACAGACGAGTCCATACGTCATGATGCAAGTATATTTACTGCACAGAATGCTCAATCGGTCACTGAGTGTTGTGAGTGCCGCAAACCCCGTGCCATTTACAACAAGCATAAACTCACTGAAAGGCAGATGGTTCAGGTTTCGCTTCAGCTATCTGAATTCGACTACATATGCAGATCATACATCACCACACCAGCAAACAAACTTCATGGAGTCATCTATATGAGAACACAACTGTCCTGTATTGACCCAGTTGAACTAGCATTTTACAGTTCTGAAGTTGCTAGTTGTTAGACTTGTGTTGTTTCTGTGCTACCCCAGAAGCAGAAATCAGTTCTAATTTAAAGAAACAGTACAAAACTGTTTTACCTATCTGCCCTGAGTGTGTGGCTGCAGGAAACAAACCGATCTGCCAGAGACCATACAAGACAGGACTTGATAAGCCTAAAGATAAATAAATGTTTGCACCTCCTCCAAACATACAAGCTTTTAATTGATGGTACTAGTTTTGCTGCTTGTTGGGTTTAAAAAATGATAAAGTTACCTTTTTACTAGTCAGTCAGTTTTAATCTGATATTGCTTGATTCTAGTCTGAGAATTATTTTAGTATTGATTAATGTCAGTTCTAGTCACATTTTTGTCATGTACATATGGTTTACTGATACTAGTTTTGCTGTTTGTAGAGTTTAAAGTGATAAAGTTACCTTTTTACTAGTCAGTCAGTTTTAATCTGATATTGCTTGATTCTAGTCTGAGAATTATTTTAGTATTGATTAATGTCAGTTCTAGCCACATTTTTGTCATGTACATATGGTTTACTGATACCAGTTTTGCTGTTTGTAGAGTTTAAAGTGATAAAGTTACCTTTTTACTAGTCAGTCAGTTTTAATCTGATATTGCTTGATTCTAGTCTGAGAATTATTTTAGTATTGATTAAGGTCAGTTCTAGCCACATTTTTAGCTCACCTGTCACATAGTGACAAGGTGAGCTTTTGTGATCACCCTTCGTCCGTCGTGTGTCCGACCATCCGTCAACAATTTCTTGTCTGCACGATAGTGGTTTCATTTATGATTTTATTTTAACCAAACTTGCACACAACTTGTATCACCATAAGATCTCGGTTCCTTTCTTGAACTGGCCAGATCCCATTATGGGTTCCAGAGTTATGGTCCCTGAAAGGGCCAAAATTAGCTATTTTGCCCTTGTCTGCACAATAGCATCTTCATTTATGATTTGAATTTAATCAAACTTGCACAAAACTTGTGTTGCCATAAGATCTCAGTTCCTTTGTTGAACCGGCCAGATCCCCTAATGGGTTCCAGAGTTATGGCCCCTGAAAGGGCCAAAATTAGCTATTTTGACCTTGTCTGCACAATAGCAACTTCATTTATGATTTGATTTTAACCAAACTTGCACACAACTTGTATCACCACAAGATTTTGGTTCCTTTCTTAAACTGGCCAGATTCCGTCATGGGTTCCAGAGTTATGGCCCCATAAATGTCCAAAATTGGCTATTTTGGCTTTTGCAGCCATATAGAGACTTCATTTATGGTTTTATTTGATACAAACTTCCAAAATATCTTCAGCAACAATAAATCTTGGATTCCATGACAAATCAGATCCAGTCGTAGTTTCCAGAGTTATTTTATATCTGATTACCTCCCCTGATTGTAGTCAAAATGGATTTATATCAGTAAGTACTTATAGGACTTATTTGAAATTTCATTATTGTCATTAGTTGGACCGAGCCAATCAGGGTAGATAACTGTGGACTGATTTTATGTCAAATTACCTCCCTTTATTTCAAATTAAAATGGGTATGTCTCCGTAACTAATGAAGATACTGATCTGAAATTTCATTTATGTCAGCAGATTTATTTGGCAGATCCTTCTTTTGTTTACTTACAATAATTTTCTTTTGAATTACTTCCCTTTTACATTACTCTAAATAGCCTATTTTTAGTAACTTTTTTATTATTGGCCGTAGGGAAAAACCGAGACCACTTTTCTGTGGTACAACATGGATGGTACCTCCAATTTTTAGGTGTATTTTGACATATCTGTAGCTTGTAAGAATTTTGTTTTTCTTTTTGGTTAAATTTCTTTCCTTTGTTGTTCCTGTCCTTTGGACTTAGATATTTTTTCTGAGGACCTTCTTGTCCTCAAGTGCAATGATAACAGGTGAGTGATATAGGGCCATCATGGCCCTCTTGTTGTCATGTACATATGGTTTACTGATACTAGTTTTGCTGTTTGTAGAGTTTAAAGTGATAAAGTTACCTTTCTACTAGTCAGTCAGTTTTAATCTGATATTGCTTGATTCTAGTCTGAGAATAATTTTAGTATTGATTAATGTCAGTTCAAGTCAAATTTTTGTCATGTCTCTGTCATAATTCTTTTCATGTTCAGTTATTGAAAATAAATTGTCTAAATGTTATTTGATTCACATTTTCACTCATCAAAAGTTTTGTTTGGATCTATATATTCATAAAAAATCTTTTATGGGTTTAGATAGTTCAGTCATCTGAAATACAACATTGAAATGTTCTGACAAACACACACAAAAAAAATCCCTTCCTACCGACCCTCTCTTTTTTCAGCATGTTACAGGAAACAGACATATTTTTTTAGGCCATGTGATGCGCTTTTGTACTATCTCACTAAATAGATTTGATTCAAACTTGAAGTAGTGATTCCACATTATTAGTGACATGATATGACACATAGTGTATTACTGTTGCAGAAAGTTTGCATGAATTATGTCCCTTTTATACTCACTAGATACTTTTATACACTTTATCTTTATCCCTGTTATTACACAATACATTTTACATAGACTTAAGCTATTGTCCAATATTTCTCACTTATCGGACAGAAAAATCTCTATTTTTAGAAATGCTGGAAAATCTTATCGCACATGGGTTATCCCACACTCCTGTGACGTACTACTTCATGCACTGAATATACATATTATTTATGTAAAATAATTAAAAATCAGGTACCTTTATCTTTTCTCTCCGTTCCTTATAGTGTATTTCTCGATTCAAAATTCATTACTTTATGATTAGAACGTACCGTTACGCTACAAACGATAAAACTAAAGCGGAACTTTGTTATTGTGCGTCACTGAAATGTCACGACGTCACTTCTGCTTACGGACGTCAATTTCCCACGTTTTAAACAGTTTCATATTTTCATGCTTGTTTTTATTGTTTCTGTTGTGGTAGGCTAAGTGAGAAATAGAATCCATCATTGGTGTTCGGTGAAGATCGGAAATCCCAACCCTCGGGCGCACCGCTCAAGTCTTAAACTCGGCACAGCCTCGTTTAAGACTTAAGCGGTGCGCCCTCGGGTTGGGATTTTCTAATCTTAACCGAAGGCCAATGACAGATTCTCTATATCTTCATCTATGTTGGAGTCATTAAACACTCCAGTGACAGCTCCAGCTTCCTCAGATGTGCCGAGTTTCACTATCCAGCATCGAAATACAGTAAAACACCGCTCGCTCGAGGTCGCAAGGGGATGAGCAAAATGCTCGAGTTATCCATAGTTTCGTGCGACCCAAACATTGACCAACATAAGAAGAAAATTTAAGTTTGTTTTGCCAGTTGTCATAGGGACGGTTTGCAGAGTAAACGGTTGTGCATAATAATAACATACGTGTGATATTTTCAATGAAAAACGTATTACAAACGTTATCTATGATAGACGTTTCAGTGTGTAATTTGTAAATGACACGTGAAGAAATAACTAAGACTTTTTAGCTCACCTGTCACATAGTGACAAGGTGAGCTTTTGTGCTCACCCTTTGTCCGTCGTCCGTCGTCGGTCCGTGCGTGCGTCCGTCAACAATTTCTTGTCTGCACGATAGTGGTTTCATTTATGACTTTATTTTAACCAAACTTGCACACAACTTGTATCACCATAAGATCACGGTTCCTTTCTGGAACCTGCCAGATCCCTTAATTGGTTCCAGAGTTATGGCCCCTGAAAGGGCCAAAATTAGCTATTTTGACCTTGTCTGCACAATAGCAGCTTCATTTATGATTTGATTTTAACCAAACTTGCACACAACTTGTATCACCACAAGATCTCGGTTCCTTTCTTGAACTGTCCAGATTACATCATGGGTTCCAGAGTTATGGCCCCTTAAAGGTCCAAAATTGGCTATTTTGGCTTTTGCAGCCATATAGAGACTTCATTTATGGTTTTATTTGATAGAAACTTCCAAAATATCTCAACAACAATAAATCTTGGATTCCATGACAAATCAGATCCAATCGTAGGTTCCAGAGTTATTTTATATCTGATTACCTCCCCTGATTGGGATCAAAATGGATTTATATCAGTAAGTACTTACAGGACTTATTTGAAATTTCATTATTGTTATTAGTTGAACTGAGACAATCAGGGTAGATAACTGTGGACTGATTTTATACCATATTACCTCCCTTTATATCAAATTAAAATTGTTATATCTGCATAACTACTGAAGGTACTGATCTGAAATTTCATTTCTGGCAGCAGATTTATTTGGCAGATCCTTCTTTTGTCCACTTACAATATTTTTTTTTTAATTACTTCCCTTTTACGTTACTATAAGTAGCTTATTTTTAGTAACTTTTTTATTATTGGCTGTAGGGAAAACACGAGACCAGTTTTCTGTGGTACAACATGGATGGTACCTCCAATTTTTATACGCCCGTTTGAAAAACGGGACGTATTATGGGAACGCCCCTGGCGGGCGGATGGGCGGTTGGGCGGGCGGGCGGGCGGGCGGCGTCCACAGACCTTGTCCGGAGCATATCTTCTACATGCATGGAGGGATTTTGATGAAACTTGGCACAGTTGTTCACCATCGTGAGACGGAGTGTCATGCTCAAGAACCAGGTCCCTAGGTCTAAGGTCAAGGTCACACTTAGAGGTCAAAGGTCAAATTCAAGAATGACTTTGTCCGGAGCATATCTTCTTCATGCATGGAGGGATTTTGATGAAAGTTGGCACAATTGTTCATCATCATGAGACGGAGTGTCATGCGCAAAAACCAGGTCCCTAGGTCTAAGGTCAAGGTCACACTTAGAGGTCAAAGGATACAAGAATGAAAAATTCAAGAATGACTTTGTCCGGAGCATATCTTCTTCATGCATGGAATGATTTTGATGTAGCTTGGCACAGTTGTTCACCATAATGAGAGGGAGTGTCATGCGCAAGAACCGGGTCCCTAGGTCTAAGGTCAAGGTCACACTTAGAGGTCAAAGGATACAAGAATGAAAACTTTGTCCGGAGCATATCTTCTTCATGCATGAAAGGACTTTGATGTAGCTTGGCAAAATTGTTCACCATCATGAGACGGAGTGTCATGCGCAAGAACCAGGTCCCTAGGGGTAAGGTCAAGGTCACACTTAGAGGTCAAGGATACAAGAATGAAAACTTTGTCCGGAGCATTTCTTCTTCATGCATTGAGGGATTTTGATACAACTTGGCACAAATGTTCACAAGCATGAGACGGAGTGTCATGCGCAAGAACCAGGTCCCTCGGTCTAAGGTCAAGGTCACACTTAAAGGTCAAAGGTCAGATACAAGAATGACTTTGTCCGGAGCATTTCTTCTTCATGCATGGAGGGATTTTGATGTAACTTGGCACAATTTTACACCATCATGAGACGGAGTGTCATGCACTGGTCCCTTCTTTTGAATTACTTCCCTTTGCTGTTACTATAAATAGCTTATATTGTAACTTTTTCATTACAAGTCGTAGGGAAAAATCGAGACCACTTTTCTGTAGTACAACATGCATGTTACGTCCAATTCTGAGGTGTATTTTGAGCTATCTCTACCTGGTAAGGATTTTTGTATGGACTTGTAATTTTTTTTTTTTTTTTTTTTTTTTTTTTTCTCTCTCTCTTTAAAGATTAACTTCCCTTAGTTGTGTCTATAAATAACTTACATTGTAACTTTTTTATAATTGACCCTACTGAAAAACCAAGACCACTTTTCTGTGGTACAACATTGATGTTACTTTCAAATTTTGGGTGTATTTTAAGGTATCTCTACCTGGTAAGAATTTTTTTTGTGGACTTAGAAAAATAAAAGAATTACAATAATTTCTAAAAAAACAACATTGTAAACAACTAGAAAATTAAAATTCCATTTGCAAATACAGGTGCTAGTGTAAAGAAATTTGCTGTGACGGGCGTATATTGTGACATTCTGGCACTCTTGTTAGGTGTATTTTAACATATCTATACCTTGTAAGATTTCTTTTTCTTTTTGGTTAAATTTCTTCCCTTTGTTGTTCCTGTCCTTTGGGCTTAGATATTTTTTCTGAGGACCTTCTTGTCCTCAAGTGCAGTGATAACAGGTGAGCGATATAGGGCCATCATGGCCCTCTTGTTTATCCCCCCGCCAAAGGCGAAGGGGATATTAGAAATGCCCTCCGTCCGTGCGTCCGTCCGTCCGTCCGTGCGTCCGCAACGATCTTTGTCCGGAGCATAACTCCAAAAGTACTGGAGGGATTTTCTTCAAACTTCATATACTGATAGAACACATTGGGAGGAAGTGCAGTGTGCAAGAACAATAACTCTACCTTGCCTATTTTTTGAGTTATTCCCCTTTATCATATTTTCTTAAAAAAATTTGTCCGGAGCATAACTCCAGAAGTACTGGAGGGATTTTCTTCAAACTTCATACACTGATAGAACACATTGGGAGGAAGTGCATTGTGCAAGAACAATAACTCTACCCTGCCTATTTTTTGAGTTATTCCCCTTTATCATATTTTCTTTAAAAATTTTGTCCAGAGCATAACTCCAAAAGTACTGGAGGGATTTTCTTCAAACTTCATACACTGATAGAACACATTAGGAGGAAGTGCAGTGTGCAAGAACAATAACTCTACCTTGCCTACTTTTTGAGTTATTCCCCTTTATCATATTTTCTTTAAAAAAAATTGTCTGCAGCATATCTTTTTCATGCATGGAGGGATTTTGATATATCTTGGCACAAATGTTCACCACCACGAGATGGAGTGTCATGCGCAAGAACCAGGTCCCTAGTTCTAAGGTCAAGGTCACACTTAGAGGTCAAAGGATACAAGAATGAAAACCTTGTCCGGAGCACTTCTTCTTCATGCATAGAGGGATTTTGATATAACTTGGCACAAATGTTCACCACCGCAAGACAGAGTGTCCTGCGCAAGATCCAGGTCCCTAGGTCTAAGGTCAAGGTCACACTTAGAGGCCAAAGGTCAGATACAAGAATGACTTTGTCCGAAGCATTTCTTCTTCATGCATGGAGGGATTTTGATGTAACTTGGCACAATTATACACCATCATGAGACGAAGTGTCATGCGCAGTTCCCTTCTTTAGAATTACTTCCCTTTGTTGTTACTTTAAATAGCTTTTATTGTAACTTTTTCATTACTAGTCGTAGGGAAAAATCGAGACCACTTTTCAGTAGTACAACATGCATGCTACATCCAATTTTGAGGTGTATTTTGACCAATCTCTACCTAGTAAAGATTTTTGTGTGGACTTAAAAATTTTTTTTTTTTTTTTTTTTTTTTTTTAAGATTAACTTCCATTAGTTGTTACTATAAATAACTTATGTTGTAACATTTTTATAATTGACCACAGGGAAAAAACAAGACCACTTTTCTGTGGTACAACCTGGATGTTACTTTCCAATTTTAGGTGTATTTTAAGACATCTCTACCTGGTAAGGAGTTTTTTTGTGGACTTAGAAAAACAAAAGACTTACAATGATTACTAAACAACCACAAAATTAAAATTCCATTTGCAAATACAGCTGCTAGAGTAAAGAAATTTGCTGTGACGGGCATATATTGTGACATTCTGGCACTCTTTTTCCCTGTTAGCTTTCCATTCCTTCTTTTTACAGCAGCCATATAGAAAAACATCATACAGCTATACTGTTCATGAAAATTAATAGAATTTAGCAGTAAACCACTTCACCACTGAATAATTCTTTCCTCCACATCTTTAAAACCCGTGATGTGGACCACAACTAAACGGTTTTTCAAAGCTTCTACCAAAAAAAAAATACTTTCAGACACTAACTTACCAGGAACTTTAGCCTTCAATTATAATATGCCTGGCGGGGGGATTGGCCATGTCTAACATGGCTCTTGTTTTATTTTTATTCATCAACAAGTGCATATCAAAATTATCGTCTCAATTTTATGAAAAGGCTATATTATTTCCTTTATTTGCATGCAAACAACTGCTTATTAAAATACTAAAATCTCATAACTATCTTCTCAGTCTGGCAATAAAGATGTTTTAAGTAGTTGGTAATTGATCGATATTTGATCAATAAAACTTCTGTTTTACCTTTTATCAATAATAAATCTCATTATAAGATCAAAATACCGACAAACAAACATTTAAGATAGTCTGGTAATTGACTACACAATTCTCACAGTGTGTGAGAAATTTTTATTAACTGATACATTCTGATCGCCGAAGGTGTAAAAAATTTTGACACTTCTGCTTGAGTTTGCCAGAAGAAACAAAGAATAAAATAATACACAGGGACCAGGTGTCCTGCTGGAGTGATCGAGTTATCGATGCTCGACCAAGCCATGGTAATTTAGCATAGAAAATAGAAGGAAATCGGCCAGGACCACATGTATTGCTCGAGCGAGCCCGGGTGCTCGAGTCATCGATGCTCGAGCGAGCGGTGTTTCACTGTAGTCAGTCGCGCTTTCTCCTGTGACAGCTCGTTTTTCAAGTTGTTTTCTATCTTTTATAGAGCGAAGTTGATGCTTTATATGAGTACAGAGATCACTATTTTGAGCGGTTTGGTGTGGAGAGAGCAGTATTCAAGAATGATGAAGTGAAGAGGAAAATGGAAGAAACACTTAAAATTGTAGAATCTCACAAAGGTAAAGTCATGACAGGTGATCTCATCAACTTGAATTATTAATTTCCAAAAAATATATATGTAAGTTTAGCTTAGATTGTTGATTAATACAGGCCAAGAAGTAACTCTTCAAACATTCGTTGATATAAGTTATTCACACCCCTACCCCACCATGAAGGTGGGGGCATATAGATTTGGTCATGTCCGTGCGTCCATCTTATTTGATATAAATTGATGAAACCTTGCTTGAGTCTTATCATGATATGAACTTGAGCACCTTGTATTTTTCGTCTGGCTCTGCCCCTTATTTCCAGAGTTATGGCCCCTGAAATCGTCAAAAATAAACATTTTCACCTTGTGTCGCGCCTAGCTCAGAAAGCATTTGATATTACTTGATGAAACCTTGCATGAGTCTCAAGCATGATATGAACTTGCGCACCTGCTATTTTTCAACTGGCTCTGCCCGCTCCGCCCCCTATTTCCAGAGTTATGACCCATGAAATAGTGAAAAATGCACATTTTCACCTTGTGACACGCCTAGCTCAAAAAGTATTTCATATAGATTGATGAAACCTTGCATGAGTCTTTATCTTGATATTAATTTGGGCACCTTCTATTTTTCGTCTGACTCTGCCCCCAATTTCCAGAGTTGTGGCCCCTGAATTAGTCAGAAATGCACATTTTCACCTGGTGACATGCCTAGCTCAAAAAGTATTTCATATAAATTGATTAAACCTTGCATGAGTCTTTTTGATAATACAAACTTGAGCAGCTTACATTTTTAGCTCGACTATTCGAAGAATAGTCTAGCTATTCTACTCACCCTGGCGTCGGCGTCGGTGTCACACCTTGGTTAAGTTTTTGCATGCAAGTACATACAGCTATCATTTAAAGGCATATAGCTTTGAAACTTATTTATTCTTTTTCTAGGTCAATTACCAACCTCACTGGGTCAAGTTCCATAACTCTAACATATATTTTGAGCAAATTATGCCCCCTTTTGGACTTAGAAAATTCTGGTTAAAGTTTTACATGCAAGTTACTATCTCCAAAACTAATGTAGATATTGAATTGAAACTTCACATGTGTCTTCAGGGTTATAAAACTAGTTGATAGCAGCAAGTCCAATAACTCTGACCTTCATTTTGGCCAAATTATGCCCCCTTTTGGACTTAGAAAATTCTGGTTAAAGTTTTGCGTGCAAGTACATACAGCTATTACCAAAAGGCATATAGATTTGAAACTTATTTTTTCTTTTTCTAGATCAATTACCTACATCACTAGGTCAAGTCCAATAACTCTGACATGTATTTTGGCTAAATTATGTCCCCTTTTTGTACTTAGAAAATTCTGGTTAAAGTTTTGCGTGCAAGTACATACAGCTATTACTAAAAGGCATATGGATTTAAAACTTATTTTTTCTTTTTCTAGATCAATTACCTATCTCACTGGGTCAAGTCCCATAACTCTGAGATGTATTTTGGGCAAATTATGCCCCCTTTTGGACTTGGAAAATTCTGGTTAAAGTTTTACATGCAAGTTACTATCTCCAAAACTAATGCAGATATTGAATTGAAACTTCACATGTGTCTTCGGGGTTATAAAACTAGTTGACAGAATCAAGTCCCATAACTCTGACCTGTATTTTGGGCAAATTATGCCCCCTTTTGGACTTAGAAAATTCTGGTTAAAGTTTTACATGCAAGTTACTATCTCCAAAACTAATGCAGATATTGAATTGAAACTTCACATGTGTCTTCGGGGTTATAAAACTAGTTGACAGAATCAAGTCCCATAACTCTGACCTGTATTTTGGGCAAATTATGCCCCCTTTTGGACTTAGAAAATTCTGGTTAAAGTTTTACATGCAAGTTACTATCTCCAAAACTAATGCAGATATGGAATTGAAACTTAACATGTTTCTTCGGGGTTATAAAACTAGTTGATAGCATCAAGTCCCATAACTCTGATATGCATTTTGGTCAAATTATGTCCCCTTTCGAACTTAAAACTCTTTTGATATTTAACATTTTGGGTAATAATTTCCTGCTTCTGTGACAATATTTCGAATAGTCAAGCTTGGCTGTCTTACGGACAGCTCTTGTTTGTCTGGCTCCGCCCCCTATTTCCAGAATTATGGTCCCTGAAATAGTCAAAAATGCACATTTTCACCTTGTAGAGATGATACCTACCCAAGAAAATCTAAAGGGAAGAACTCCGAATTGACCAATAAATTGAAGCCAACATAAAACATTGGTCAAAAGTGAAAGAAAAATCAAATAGGTCCTTTTACCAACAACTGATCAGACACACAAAATTATGACCTACATTTGTTTAAATCTTTGTATTCAGTATAAAACATACACACTTTTCTTATGGCTTACACTGACAGTCTTTTTAGCTCACCTGTCACATAGTGACAAGGTGAGCTTTTGTGATCACCCTTCGTCCATCGTCCGTCGTCTGTGTGTGCGTCCATCCGTCCGTGCGTCAATTTGACCTTGTCTGCACAATAGCAGCTTTATTTATGATTTAATTTTTACCAAACTGGCACACAACTTGTATCATCATAAGATCTTGGTTCCTTTCTTGAACTGGCCAAATTCCAATATGGGTTCCAGAGTTATGGCCCCTGAAAGGGCCAGAATTAGCTATTTTGACCTTGTCTGCACAATAGCAGCTTCATTTATGATTTTATTTTAACCAGACTTGCACATAACTTGTATCACTATAAGATCTTGGTTCCTTTCTTGAACTGGCGAGATTCCTTTATGGGTCTCAGAGTTATGGCCCCTGAAAGGGCCAGAATCAGCTATTTTGAGCTTGTCTGCACAAAAGCAGCTTTATTTATGATTTGATTTTTACCAAACTGGCACACAACTTGTATCACCATAAGATCTTGGTTCCTTTCTTGAACTGGCCAGATTCCAATATGGGTTCCAGAGTTATTGCCCCTGAAAGGGCCTGAATTAGCTATTTTGACCTTGTCTACACAATAGCAGCTTCATTTATGATTTTATTTTAACCAGACTTGCACATAACTTGTATCACTATAAGATCTTGGTTCTTTTCTTGAACTGGCGAGATTCCTTTATGGTCTCAGAGTTATGGCCCCTGGAAGGGCCAGAATTAGCTATTTTGAGCTTGTCTGCACAATAGCAGCTTCATTTATGATTTGAATTTAATCAAACTTGCACAAAACTTGTGTCGCCACAAGATCTCATTTCCTTTGTTGAACCGGCCAGATCCCGTAATGGGTTCCAGAGTTATGACCCCTGATAGGGCCAAAATTAGCTATTTTGACCTTTTCTGCACAATAGCAGCTTCATTTATGATTTGATTTTAACCAAACTGGCACACAACTTGTATCACCACAAGATCTCGGTTCCTTTCTTGAACTGGCCAGATTCCATTGTGGGTTCCAGAGTTATGGCCCCTTAAAAGTCCAAAATTGGTTATTTTGGCTTTTGCAGCCATATAGAGACTTCATTTATGGTTTTATTTGATACAAACTTCCAGAATATCTTCAACAACAATAAATCTTTGATTCCTTGACAAATCAGATCCAATCGTAGGTTCCAGAGTTATTTTATATCTGATTACCTCCCCTGATTGTAATCAAAATTGATTTATATCAGTAAGTACTTATAGGACTTATTTGAAATTTCATTATTGTCATTAGTTGGACCGAGCCAATCAGGGTAGATAACTATGGACTGATTTTATGTCAAATTACCTCCCTTTATTTCAAATTAAAATGGGTATATCTTCGTAACTAATGAAGATACTGATCTAAAATTTTATTTATGTCAACAGATTTATATGGCAGATCCTTCTTTTGTTCACTTACAATAATTTTCTTTTTAATTACTTCCCTTTTACGTTACTATAAATAGCTTATTTTTGTGCCCCCCCATGAGTGGTGGGGGCATATAGATTTGGTCTTGTCCGTGCGTCCGTCCGTCTGTGCGTCCATCCGTCCGTCCGAAGTTCGTGACACGCCTAGCTCGAAAAGTATTTGATATAAATTGATGAAACCTTGCATGAGTCTTTATCATGATATGAACTTGCGCACCTCCTATTTTTCGTCTGGCTCTGCTCCCTATTTTCAGAGTTATGGCACCTGAAATAGTCAAAAATGCATATTTTTACCTTGTGACATGCCTGGCTCAAAAAGTATTTGATATAGATTCATGAAACCTTGCATGAGTCTTAATCATGATATGAACATGGGCACCTCCTATTTTTCATTGGCTCCGCCCCCTATTTTCAGAGTTATGGCCCCTGAAATAGTCAAAAATGCACATTTTTACCTTGTGACACGCCTAGCTCAAAAAGTATTTGATATAGATTCATGAAACCTTGCATGAGTCTTAATCATGATATGAACTTGTGCACCTCCTATTTTTCCTTTGGCTCCGCCCCCTATTTTCAGAGTTATGGCCCCTGAAATAGTCAAAAATGCACATTTTCACCTTGTGACATGCCTAGCTCAAAAAGTATTTGATATAGATTCATGAAACCTTGCATGAGTCTTAATCATGATATGAATTTGCGCACCTCCTATTTTTCCTTTGGCTCCGCCCCCTATTTTCAGAGTTATGGCCCCTGAAATAGTCAAAAATGCACATTTTCACCTTGTGACATGCCTAGCTCAAAAAGTATTTGATATAAATTCATGAAACCTTGCATGAGTCTTAATCATGATATGAATTTGCGCACCTCCTATTTTTCCTTTGGCTCCGCCCCCTATTTACAGAGTTATGGCCCCTGAAATAGTCAAAAATGCACATTTTTATCTTGTGACACGCCTAGCTCAAAAAGTATTTGATATAGATTCATGAAACCTTGCATGAGTCTTAATTATGATATGAACTTGCGCACCTCCTATTTTTCATCTGGCTCCGCCCCCTATTTTCAGAGTTATGGCCCCTGAAATAGTCAAAAATGCACATTTTCACGTTGTGACATGCCTAGCTCAAAAAGTATTTGATATAGATTCATGAAATCTTGCATGAGTCTTAATCATGATATGAACTTGGGCACCTCCTATTTTTCGTCTGGCTCCGCCCCCTTTTTTCAGAGTTTTGGCCCCTGAAATAGTCAGAAATGCACATTTTCACCTTGTGACATGCCTAGCTCAAAAAGTATTTGGTATAAATTCATGAAACCTTGCATGAGTCTTAATCATGATATGAATTTGCGCACTTCCTATTTTTCATTTGGGTCCGCCCCCTATTTTTAGAGTTATGGCCCCTGAAATAGTCAAAAATGTACATTTTCACCTTGTGACATGCCTAGCTCAAAAAATATTTGATATAGATTCATGAAATCTTGCATGAGTCTTAATCATGATATGAATTTGCGCACCTCCTATTTTTCCTTTGGCTCCGCCCCCTATTTACAGAGTTATGGCCCCTGAAATAGTCAAAAATGCACATTTTTATCTTGTGACACGCCTAGCTCAAAAAGTATTTGATATAGATTCATGAAACCTTGCATGAGTCTTAATCATGATATAAACTTGCACACCTCTAATTTTTTGGCTGGCTCCACCCCCTATTTTTAAAGTTATGGCCCCTGAAATAGCAAAAAAATGCACTTTTTCACCTAATTATGTGCCTAGCTCAAAAAGTATTTGATGTAAATTCAGAAAACCTTGCTGGAGTCTTTATCGTGATGTGACCTTGCACACTTGGCATTCTTCTTAAGAATCTTAGCTCTTATTTGGAGTTATGGCCCTTGAAATAGCCAAAATAGTGGATTCTTTGTTTGTGATGCACATAGCTCAAAAAGTATATGGCCTAGAATAATGAATCCTTTCCATAAAATGTTTGTTGAGGCTGTACCCTCAAACTGAGACTACAAACATTTGAATTATTGCCCCTTATTTGTGACAAATGTACCAGTGGGGGGCACACCCTGTGTCCTACAGACACATTCTAGTTAGTAACTTTTTTATTATTGGCTGTAGGGAAAAACCGAGACCACTTTTCTGTGGTACGGCATGGATGGTACCTCCAATTTTTATGTGTATTTTGACATATCTGTACCTTTTAAGAATGTTTTTTTTTCTTTTGGTTAAATTTCTTCTCTTTGTTGTTCCTGTCCTTTGGATTTTTTCTGAGGACAAGAAGTGCAATGATAACAGGTGAGCAATATAGGGCCATCATGGCCCTCTTGTTATAAGTTGTAGTGAGGCCCTGATAAAAAGTTTAGTAGTGCATGAAAATAAAGTAAAATAATGCATAGATTTCATTAAAGAAATTTTATGACATTAAGAAACTTTACTACGTTTTGATCTTTTAGCCAAAGTTATTTTGACCCACCTGAGCATTGTACATGTCTGTCTGTCAGCTGCGCAACATTTTATTTAAACGTCCTCTCTGCCACACGTAACTTAACTTGTGGTTCTAGCGCCAGTGGCACAGAAGTATTGTCCTTGTACCCCTGTACACCAAACTTGGTATGTAGCATCCTGTCATAGTTCTCTCAAGTTTGTAAAAATTGTTTCACTTGATTGCGTCTAGGGCTGCCAGAGCTAAAAAAAAAAATCCTCTTAAAAAAACTGGATGGATCTTCACCAAACTAGGTCAGAAACAACCTTACATGGGTCTTTCTCAGATTTGTACAGATGGTTCTGCTTCTGCACTTATTCACTTATTGGCAACAGCAGCTGAAAATAGAAAAAGAAAAAAAAACTTTAAACATCTTCTCAAGAACCACATAAAAGATCTTCACTAATCTTTGTCTGTACTTCCGAGAAATAACCATTGAAACACCTCTGCTAGACAACATGTAATGGCCTCCGGACTTATAAATGAAAAACCATTAAACAGTTTCTTCTCATGAACCACTTGATGGGTATTCAGAAAAGTCTTGTCAAAAGCATCTTCCTGTAGACTTTTCTCAGATTTGTTCCACCTCACTGCACCTAATAGCCACCTGAGGTCAAGGTGGAAAGAGCTTAAAATAAATCATTCTTAACAACCACATAATGCATGTTCAAAGCTCGTGGTTACAGGGGCCTGAACCTTGAAAAACGTTTCCGCTCAATAACTTGAGAACCATTTGACCAGTTATCTTCAGACTTGATAGCATTATTCGGCTTATGAAGTAAATGATCCCTAATGTTTCGGAGGGCATTATGTTATGGTCATTGAGATCATGGGAATGAAAATGGGACAACCCATCACGGGAGCATGCATGTTTTTCAAACAGCTGTTGTTATAAAATGATACCAGATTGATAACGCAAAAGTTTACATAAATTCCTTACTTTTTCGTAAGATTCTACTTTTTGCCTAATTTTATTTGACTTTTTAGCTCACCTGTCACATAGTGACAGGGGGAGCTTTTGTGATCACCCGTCGTCTGTCCATCCATCCACAATTTCTTGTGAACACGATAGAGACCACATTTTGCTATCAATTTTAATCAAACTTGCTCACAACTTGTACTGGCATGATATCTTGGTTCCTTTGAAAATTGGCCAGATCCCATCATGGGTTCCAGAGTTATGGCCCCATAAAAGGCCAGAATTTGCTATTTTTAGCTTGTGAACACAATAGAGACAACATTTTGTAATAAACTTTAATCAGACTTACACATAACTTGTATTGGCATAACGTCTCGGTACCTTTCGAAAACTGGCCAGATTCCATTATGGGTTCATGAGTTATGGGCCCTTAAAGGGCCAAAATTTGCTATTTTTGGTTTGTGAACACAATTAGAGACATTTTGCATCAACTTTAATCAAACTTACACACAACTTGTAGTGGCATAAAGTCTCGGTTCCTTTCGAAAACTGGCCAGATCCCATCATGGGTTCCAGAGTTAGGGCCCCATAGGGCTAAAATTTGCTATTTTGGCTTCATTTATGGTTTGATTTAATAAAACTTACAATAGGTTCCAGAGTTACGGTCCCAGATTGATCCCTGAACAAGCCAATATTTTAATTTTTACCTTGTGAACACAATAGAAGTGACATTTTATATTTGATTTTAACCATACTTGCACACAACTTAAGTCACAATTAGATTTCCTTTCAAAAACTGGCTAGATTCCATCATGGGTTCTAGAATTTTCTATTTTGACCCTTTCAGTCATATAGAGGTTTCATTTATGCTTTGATTTGATACAGACTTGCACAGAATGATTACCTTGATGGATTACCTATGCCTGGATCGAAACTAGGTCATGTCGGGTCAAAAACTAGGTCATCTACATATAATATAACTGTGAAAATGCAGGCAAATTGTTATGGATTACTGCAAACCATGGCTACCATTTGCTGGGCTTATAAGTCTATAGAGTACACTTTGAAACTTATCGTATTTGAAACTGTTATATTTGATAATTTTACACAATTGTTCCTTTAGTGACACTCTTCCAAAATAGCTAAATCACAACCACACTATTAAAGAAACATATTTTGAGATGTGAAACTCTGGTGAGCAATCTAGGGCTAACATGGTCCTCTTGTTTACAGACAGTTTCCCAAACAAAGCCGAGTACTTCATGTTGCTGGGACGTACACTGAATGTTACACCAGACTATGATAGTAAAGCATATGAATGTCTATCGAAGGCTGTTAAACTGGACCCTAAACTGGTAGAGGCTTGGAATCATCTTGGTGAACTATATTGGAAGAAAGGGGACATCAATAATGCAAAGAACTGTTTCTCTGGAGCTCTCACACATGTACACTTATTTGTTCACTTCTAACTGTTTGTTCTGAAACATTATTTGTTTCAATATTTTACTTTTATATAGGGGGTTTCAAACTTACCCTTACATAGTTGTATAGAATGGATTTTGATTGGGCATTTTGTTAGTTAAAACTGATTTACATTAGGACCTCTGTACTATGTTCATTTAGGCGAGTCTTTACCACTTCGTAAAATAATGGCATAGATTATGTAACAAGAAGACCTGGAGGATAAGTAGAGCGTACTGCCTTTAGATGTTTTTCAAAATAATAAGGCTTTTTCTTTTCTCTTTAACTTCTATTCAGTTGTAGAAACTGCCCAATCAAAATCCATTCTCATACAACTATGTAAGGGTAAGTTTGAACCACCTATATAAAAGTAAAATATTTATTTTATCAAACACAAAAGGTTTGGAATGTATGAGGACACTTGGATCAGGGTCAAGGTCAGTGTAGCTAAAAATAGAAAAGTGCGGTCATATTTGAAAGAAAAAATAGATTTTTGTGCTATGGAATGGAAGGGTGTCGGTTCAAATCTCACTGAGATCCAAAAATATTTTTTCTGTTTTCTTTTTTTTTTTTCGTGACAAAAAGGTCATTTTAATGCCATTGTGTAACTTAAAATAGAAAAATATGGTCATAGTTATAATAGAAATTAGATTTTTTAGCTCACCTGAGCCAAAGGCTCATGGTGAGCTCTTGTGACTGCTCAATGTTCGTTGTGCGTCCGCCAACATTTTCTAAAAAAGTCTTCTTGAAAACCACTGGGCAGAATAACACCAAATTTCACAGGAATGATCCTCGGGTGGCCCCTTTCAAAATTGTTCAAAGAATTTAATTCCATGCAGAACTCTGGTTGCTACGGCAACCAAAAGGAAAAACTTTAAAAATATTCTTGTCCAAAACTGCAAGGCGTATACCCTTGATATTTGGCATGTGACATCATCTAATGGTTCTCTATGAAGATCTTTCGAATTATGCTCCTGAAGTGAAAAGAGGCCCTGCCCTAGGGGTCACAAACATTACAAAGACTTATAATTATGGGAAAAAAATCTTCTTGTCTGAAACCACAAGACCTAGGCCTTTGATATTTGGTATGTAGCATTTTCTTTAGGTCCTCTACCAAGATTGTTCAAATTGTTACCCTAGTATGAAAAGAGGCCCTGCCCCGGGGGTCCCAAGTTTTACATAGGCTTATATAGGAGAAAAAACTTTAAAAATCTTCTTGTCTGAAACCACAAGACCTATGCCTTTGATGTTTGGTATGTAGCATTGCCTTATGGTCCTCTATCAAGATTGTTCAAATTATTACCCTGGGTTGAAAAGAGGCCCTGCCCGGGGGTCCCAAGTTTTACATAGGCTTATATAGGAGAAAAAAAATTTTTGTGTCTAAAAGTTAAAGGCCTTAGGGCCTTTGATATTTGGTATATAGTATTGCCTAGTGGTTCTCTAACAAGATTGTTCAACTTATGCCCCTGGGGTGAAAAGAGGCCCTGCCCCGACGGTCACTTGTTATATGAGTTATATTGGAAAAAATACTTAAAAAATTATCTGATCATATTTTCTAATTAATTTAATTATAATTACCTGATGACTCAAGTAGGGGTCACTTGTCTGTGACCTTGAACTACTGACTTACCTGATGGCCCCAAGGAATGACATGACAGTGCCTTGACCTTCTGACCTACTTTTTAGCTCACCTGAGCGCTCAGGTGAGCTTTTGTGATCGCTCACCTTCCGGTGTCCGGCCATCCACACTTTCCTTTAAACAACATCTCCTCCTAAATCACTTGGCCAATTCTGATGAAACTTCACAGGGATGTTCCATGGATGGTCCTCTTTAAATGTTTTTGAAAGAATTGAATTCCATACTGAACTCTGATTGCCATGGCAACCGAAAGGAAAAACTTAAAAATTCTGGGGGGGTGGGGGGGTGGGGGGGGGTGGAGGGTGTCCGAAGTTTTACATAGAATTATATAGGAAAAAAACTTTAAAAGAAATCTTCTAGGCCTTTGATACTTGGTATGTAGCATTGTCTAGTGGTCCTGTACCAAGATTGTTCAAATTATTACCCAAGGGTGAAAAGAGGCCCCACCTCGGAGGTCCCAAGCTTTACATAGACTTATATAGGACAAGAAGGCCAAGATGGCCCTAAGTAACACACAATAACAGTGTAAACATGTTTTACCTAGTGATTTCATGGAGACAAATATTATGACCAATTTTCATTAAGATTGGATCAAAAAACGTGGCCTCTTGAGTATAAACAAGCTTATTCTTTGATTTGACCTGGTGACCTTTTTTTTTTTTGACCCTACATGACCCAAATAAAAATTCATCCCATATTTCATGCACTCAAACATTCAGACCAAGTTTCATGCACATCAAATGAACAAGCTATTCCTTTGATTTGACCAGGTGACCTAGTTTTTGACCTCATATGACTCACTTTCGAACTTAGCCTAGGAATCATCAAGATAAACATTCTGACCAAGTTTCATGAACATAGGATCATAAATGTGGCCTCAAGAGTGTTAACAAGCTTTTCCTTTGATTTGACCGGGTGACCTTGTTTTTGACCCCATATCACCCAGTTTCGAATTTGGCCAAGAAATCATCAAGATAAACATTCTTACCAAGTTTCATGAAGATAGGGTCATAAATGTGGCCTCTAGGTTGTTAACAAGCTTTTCCTTTGATTTGACCTGATGACATAGTTTTTGACCCGACATGACTCAGTTTAGATACAGGCCTAGAAATCATCAAGATAATTATTCTATGCAAGTTTGTATCAGATCGAAGCATAAATGAAACCTCTATATGGCTGAAAGGGCCAAACTAGAAAATTTGAACCCATGACAGAATCTAGCCAGTTTTTCAAAAGAAACTGAGATCTTATTGTGACTTAAGTTGTAAGTGTGAAAAAAATCAGATATAAAATGTCACTTCTTATCGTGTTCACAAGGTAAAAATTAACAAATTTTGGCTCTTTCAGGGGTCAATCAGGGGCCATAACTCCGGAACCTATGATCCAAGATTTATTGTTGTTGAAGATATTTTGCAAGTTTGTATCAAATCGAACCATTAATGAAGTCTCTATATGGCTGCAAAAGCAACTCTAGAACCCATGATGGGATCTGGCCAGCTTTCGAAAGGAACCGAGATATTATGCCAAAACAAGTTGTTTGCAAGTTTGATTAAAATTGATTGCAAAATATGGTCTCTATCGTGTTCACAAACCAAAAATAGCAAATTTTGGCCCTTTAAGGGCCCATAACTCTGGAACCCATCATGGGATCTGGCCAGTTTTCAAAAGGAACTGAGATATTATGCCAATACAAGTTGTCTATAAGTTTTATTCAAGTTGATTGCAAAATATGTTCTCTGTCGTGTTCACATTAGCCAAAAATAGCAAATTTTGGCCCTTTAAGGGACCATAACTCTGGAACCCATGATGGGATCTGGCCAGTTTTTAGCTCACCTGTCACAAAGTGACAAGGTGAGCTTTTGTGATCGCGTGGCGTCCAATGTCCATGCATGCGTCCGTCCGAAAACTTTTGCTTGTGACCACTCTAGAGGTCACATTTTTCATGGGATCTTTATGGAAGTTGGTCAGAATGTTTATCTAGGTCAAACAAGGTCAAGTTCGAAAACTGGGTCACGTGCGGTCGAAAACTAGGTCAGTAGGTCTAAAAATAGAAAAACCTTGTGACCTTAGGACAAGTTCGAAACTGGGTCACCTGCCTTCAAAAAATAGTTCAGTAGGTCAGATAAAGCCTTGTGACCTCCCTAGAGGCCATACTTTTCAATGGATCTTCATGAAAATTGGTCAGAATGTTCATCTTGATGATATCTAGGTCAGATTTGAAACTGGGTCACATGCCATCAAAAACTAGGTCAGTAGGTGAAATAATAAAAAAACCTTGTGACCTATCTAGAGGCCATATTTTTCATGGGATCTGTATGAAAATTGGTCTGAATATTCATCTTGATGATATCTAGATCAAGTTCGAAACTGGGTCAACTGCGGTCAAAAACTAGGTCAGTAGGTCTAAAAATATGAAAACCTTTTGACCACTCCAGAGGCCATATTTTTCAATGGACCTTTATGAAAATTTGTCTGAATGTTCACCTTGATGATATCTAGGTATAATTTGAAACTGGGTCACGTGTGGTCAAAACTAGGTCAGTAGGTATAAGATAGGGATGGGAACGAATACTGAAATCATTATTCGAATATTCGGTTTGCCATATTCGAATATATTCGAATATTCGGTTTGTTTTAATGGAAGCTTTCAATTCTTATTAAGTGATTAGCATATACACAACGTATTCATTTGTTTACAGCGTGGATCATCGTACGTAATAAGGCCAAAAAATGTTTGCTTCGGGTAACCCGATCCTAGTTAGCAAAACCCGCCGATCCTAGCATTTTATTTCACGATTCTGTCAGTATAATCATGAACATATTTAACTAATTCAGTGTTTTAGCTTCAAAATAATACAAAAAACCAAAACGATTATAATTTAGACCGTCGCAATTTTATCTAAAAATAGCAGGTCGCCCCATTTAAACACGTGACGCGCTGTTGTATTACCGCCGCCATTTTGAAAATTTTTAATCGTCGTGTAAAAAAGCAAGTAAGGCAAACTTAAACCTCCTTCAACATGAACTTATGCATCAGTCATATGTTATCTTGATTTTATTATAAAGTACTTCAAAAGTTAATTCGAATACGGCCGATTGCGGATGAAAACCGATTCTGCGGATGGTCTGAAACGTCGTACAAAATATTGTGAAAAGATCGGCAATATCTACAAGTTTGGTATTGTTTTCGAAAAAACAAAAATTCTACAACTTGTTACATAAAACAGGCGCCAATAAAAATGAACAAACGATATAAAGATATCACATTTACGCCTAATACAAACTGTTAATCCGTAGCGATGACCCCAGGTAATTATGTATTGCAATTTTCTTGTTAATTGGACATCTTTTGACATGCATCTGACACAATGACGCCTGTTGCAAACTGTTAATCCGTAACAATGGCCCCTGCCAATTATGCATTGCTATTTTCTTGTTAATTGGACATCTTTTGATACTCGTTTAAACAAACATGACATGGTTTTATTCTGTAGAATTAGCATGCTCATATTGCCCAAAATCAATGATACTTATTTTGAACAAAAATCTACAATAATTTACGAATATTCGAATTTGATTTTCATATTCGAATATTCGACCGATTTCCGAATATTCGAATATTCGAATATTCGTTCCCATCCCTAGTATAAAAATAGAAAAACCTTGTGACCTCTCTAGAGGCCATACTCTTCATGAGATCTTCATGAAAACTGGTGAGAATGTTCACCTTGATAATATCCAGGTCAAGTTCAAAACTGGGTCATGTGCCTTCAAAAACTAGGTCATTAGGTCAAATAATAGAAAAACCTTAAGACCTGTAGAAGCCATGTTTCAATGGATCTTCATGAAAATTGGGTCATGTGGAGACAGGTGAGCGATTCAGGACCATCATGGTCCTCTTGTTGAAAGGAACCGAGGTATTATGCCAATACAAGTTGTATGCAAGTTTGATTAAAATTGATTGCAAAATGAGGTCTCTATAGTGTTCACAAGAAATTGTGAATGGACGACGGACGGACGGAGGATGGACAAAATGTGATCACAAAAGCTCACCCTGTCACTATAGACAAGTGAGCTAAATTTTTTTAAAAATCCTCTTGCCTGAAACTGCAAGGCCTAGGGTTTCGATATTTGGTATGTTGCATTGCCTAGTGGTCATATTTCATACTCTAAGATATTTGTTCAAGCAAACTACTAAACTCAGGTGAGCAGTATAGGGCCATCATGGCCCTCTTGTTTGTTTTAAGCTTGACTATCAGATCATCTTTCCTAGACTGTTTAATAATGTCCCTCCCCCACTGGGGGAGACGTATTGTTTTTGCCCTGTCCATCCTTCTGTCTGTGTTAAGCTTGTCTGGCTTTCACAGGTCAAACTGCTGGCAGGATTTAGACAAAACTTCACAGGAGTGATCAGTACCAAGCCTAGTTGTGCATTTTGCTGACACTGTACGCTTCGCTGCACAAAATGGCCGCCAGAGCTAAAAACAGAAAAATCTTGTCTGGCTTTCACAGGTCAGACTGTTAGCTGGATTTTGACAAAACTTCACAGGAATGATCAGTACCAAGCCTAGTTGTGCATATCGCCAGCACGTTCCGCTGCACAAAATAGACACCAAAGCTAAAAATAGAAAAATCTTGTCTGGTTTTCACAGAACTGCTGGCTTGATTTCAACAAAACTTCACAGGAGTGATCAGTAAAAAGCCGAGTTATGCATATCGTCGACACTTTCTGCTTCGCTGCACAAAGTGGCTGCTAGAGCTAAACGTATACATAGGGGGAGACATACGTTTTTTTGACAAAAACACCTAGATTGTAAATGAGTTTGCCCGGATTTGTTCATTTAATATTAGTATAGATGAATAGGTCATTATAAATTCATAGGAACAAAATATTGAAGCTGATTATGTGGAAAATTTGGTTTAGGTTACTCAGTTTGATGTAGGTCAGATAAAGAAATTTATTTATAAACTATATAGACTTACTTCATTAATAGATTGTATACATTTTGCTTACTTCCAGTCAAAGAACAAGATATCATTACGCAATTTGTCTATGGTGTTACGACAGTTGAATGTTAGTGCAGAAGAACGAGTTGCAAAGGTAGAAGAAAGTGTTGAAAAGGCAAAAGAGGCAGTACAAATGGATATAAAGGATGGACAATCATGGTGTATGTTATATGAATCATGAACTGTGTAGTGTAAAGGCTAAAATACTTATTATATACTTAGGTTATTTTTAAGGTTAAAGTTTTTTGGCAACCTTTGTTTTTCTGTCATATCTTTGTTACTATTGCTTATATCTTACTGTATTTCAAAAACATTTTCCAGCATACAAAGTATGTGCAGGGGCTGGGCCCATTATACCCAAGGTCAAGGCCACCAAGTTGTTATACTTAGAATTATTATGTCTCCAGGGTTCTAGCCAGGTTTTTCTGAAGGCATGATGCAGAAGGATATTTTTTGACGAGCAGAGGGGTGGGTGCGGGAGGGGTGTCCCCTCCTTCATGGGGGGATATGGGGGTCACCCCAGAAAATTTTGTGTTACTACAACTCATTTTGGTGCATTCTGGTGCATTTCAGAGTGAAAAACATAGTGGTATTTTCAGTGATTAATAAACATCATTTACATGTCCAACAAGAAATGATATTCGGTCATAAAAATCCTATGGAGTTTTTTTGCTGAATGACAATTAAAAGTTCATCAATTTTAAGTTGCTAAAAATGTTCATTTACTATTTATTGTACATAAAACAACACAATTTTAGCACTGCACACAGATCTATTTGTATTTTAAAGTTTATGTCTTCTATTCCTGCGGAGTTTATTTGCTGAAAACTTATCAATTTTAAGGTCTTGAAAATGTAAAACAACACAATCTGAGACTGTCATCCAGGGAAACGCTGGTTTCCATTTTGGATCAATGCCCGATTTCCTTTGGCCATTTGGTGTGGCTGGGAGGGATTCTGAAATTGTGACCGGGGCCTCCGTGGCCGAGTGGTTAAGGTCGCTGGCTTCAAATCACTTGCCCCTCATCGATGTGGGTTCGAGCCTCACTCGGGGCGTTGAATTCTTCATGTGAGGGTCTTCATGTGAGGAAGCCATCCAGCTGGCTTACGGAAGGTCGGTGGTTCTACCAAAGTGTCCGTTTGTGATGAAATAATGCACGGAGGGTATTTCAAACTTTTCTCTACAAGTTCTATTTTGAAAGTGACGACAGAAAACATTAATTCTTGCATTGTCTTTTCGATATTCCGCCCGAGAAAACACATTTCATACATGTGAAAAACATTACTATTACGGCGATAATTGTTCAAAAGCATTTTACCGTGTTGCACAATTGTTGACTTAATTCCTTACATTGTCTTTCCTTGATTGCGAAAAACATTCGGACGATAATTGTTGAATCAACTGTTATCATCTAATGACATGTAAAACAGTCACTTTCATGTACACATCACAAGATACCGCCTGTCAAAGGATTTAAAGGCGGAGCTACGATGAAATTTACGTCACACGTTCCACATATAGGAAGCTGTCATTGGTTTATCGGTTATCTTAACTGACATCGCTTTTTACCTAAACTATCGGGTAAGCACGTGGAAGCTTTTCGAATACACTATCGGATTAATCGGGGTGTTTATTGGGATGATTTTATGACATGTCGCTTCGTCAGTTAAGGGATGACGGGGGGAATAAGGGATGTCGAATATACCACTCAAAGTCTGAAGGAATGTCGCATGCGACAGGCGATATTAGCCTGGCAAGAACCCTGGTCTCCCCCAACTGGTTTTTGCCCTGTCCGTCCGTTCGTCTGTCCGTACGTCACACTTCATTTCCGATCAATAACAGGAGAACCATTTGACCTAGAATCTTCAAACTTCATAGGATGGCAGGGCTTATGGAGTAGACGACACCTATTGCTTTTGGGATCACTCCATCAAAGATCAAGGTCACAGGGGCCTGAACATGGAAAACCATTTCTGATCAATAACTTGAGAACCACTTGACCCAGAATGTTGAAACTTTATAGGATGATTGGTCATGCAGAAGAGATGACCCCTATCAATTTTGGGATCACTCTTTTAAGATTAAGATCACAGCGGATAGAAAATGGAAATCCATTTCCGGTTTATAATTTGAGAACCATTTGACCTAGAACCTTCAAACTTCATAGGGAGATAGGAATTACAGAGTATGTGACCCCTATTGTTTTTGAGGGTCACTCCATCAAAGGTCAAGGTCATAGGGGGCTGAACATAGAAAATTCTTTCCAATCAAATAACTGTAATTGTAATAACTGCATCGATAATAATAATCACAGCGGAGCGCGCACCTGTTAATCATTATTGTTTAAGTGATTGAATTTTAATGCATCTACTGACGCAAAGTATGTTATTGTTCTTCGCGATGTAATTACTGAATTTTGATAAAGTTACAACGTAAAATGCACTCGCCTGATTGGTTGAGTATATAGCGAGGTCCACTTGTCCTGTCCCGACTTTAACTCGCCAGTGCGAGTGCACGAGCGGAATTTTACACCCATAAACATTCTCATTACTGTTCATGTTTAAGCAAATAAGTCAAACATAAAAATACTGCTATTGAAAGGCCAATTTCTCAGCTCCATTTGTACACCATTTTTAGCTCGACTAATTGAAGAATAAGTAGAGCTATCCTACTCACCACGACGTCGGCGTCCAGTGTCGGCGTCGGCATCACACCTTGGTTAAGTTTTTCGTACCAGTCCACATTTTGACAAAGTCTGTTGAGATAAAGCTTTGAAACTTTCAACACTTATTTACCAACACCATGGCCAGTATAGGCAAGAGCACATAACTCCATAAAGGATTTTGGTTTGAATTATGGCCCCTTTTGACTTAGAAATCATGGTTAAGTTTTTCGTACCAGTTCATATTTTGACAAAGTCTTTTAAAGAAAAAACCTTTGAAACTTTCAGCACTTGTTTACCATCACCATGGCCAAGTTATAGGCAAAGTACATAACCTCCATCAAGGATTTTGGCTGAATTATCCCCCTTTCGACTTAGAAATCTTGGTTAAGTTTTTCGTACCAGTTGTATTTTGACAAAGTCTTTTTGAGAAAAAGCTTTGAACTTCAGCACTTGTTTACCTTTCACCATGTCCAGTTATAGGCAAGAGCACTAACTCCATAAAGGATTTTGGCTGAATTTATGGCCCTTTTTGTGCCCCCCCCCCCCCCCAGAGTGGTGGGGGCATATAGATTTGGGACTTGTCCCGTGCATCCGTCCGCCCGGAGTCGTGACGCGCCTAACTCGAAATATTTGATATAATTGAAAAAACCCCTTGCATGAGTCTTTATCATGATATGAACTTGCGCACCTCCTTTTTTTCGTCTGACTCCCCCCCCTTTTTCAAAGTTATTGCCCCTGAAATAGTCAAAAATGCACATTTTTACTTGTGACCGCCTTGCTCAAAGCATTGTGATTGATTCATGAAACCTTGCTGAGTCTTAATCATGATTTGAACTTCCCCACCTCCTATTTTTCATCGGGGCTCCCCCCTATTTTCAGAGTTATGGCCCCTGAAATAGTCAGAAATGCACATTTTCACCTTGTGACCCACCTTTGCCCCAAAAAGTATTTGATATGGATTCATGAAACCTTGCATGAGTCTTAATCATGATATGAACTTGCGCACCTCCTATTTTTCATCTGACTTCGCCCCCTATTTTCAGTGTTATGGCCCTGAAATAGTAAAAAAATGCACATTTTCACCTTGTGACATGCTAGCTCAAAAAATATTTGATATAGATTCATAAAACCTTGCATGAGTCTTAATCATGATAGGGAACTTGCGCACCTCTATTTTTCATCGGGCTCCACCCCTACTTTCAGATTTATGGCCCTGAAATAGTCAAAAATTTGCACATTTTTCCCTGTGACAACACCTAGCTCAAAAAGTATTTGATATAGATTCATGAAACCTTGCATGAGTCTTAATCATGATATGAACTTGGGCACCCCCTATTTTCATCTGGCTCCACCCCTATTTCAGAGTTATGGCCCTAAAAATAGTCAAAAATGCACATTTTCACCTTGTGCATGCCTAGCTCAAAAATATTTGATATGATTCTTTGAAAACTTGTGTGAGTCTAATCATGATATGAACTTGGCTCTCCTATTTTTTCATCTGGCTCCGCCCCCTACTTTCAGAGTATGCCCCCTGAATTAGTCAAAAATGCACATTTTCACTTGTGACATGCCTATTTCAAAAAGTATTTGATATAGATTCATGAAACCTTGCATGAGTCTTAATCATGATATGAACTTGCGCACCTCCTATTTTTTATTCGGGCCCCCCCCTATTTTTAGATTTTAGGGCCCCCTTGAAAAATTTAAAAAATGTACATTTTCACCTTGTGACACCCTAGCTCAAAAAGTATTTAATATAAATGGTTGAAAATTTGCATAAGTCCTTATCATGTAAAAAATTTCCCACACCTTTAATTTTTTGGCTGGCTCCACCCGCTTTTTTTAGCTCACCTGTCACAAAGTGACAAGGTGAGCTTTTGTGATCGCGCAGCGTCCGTCGTCCGTCCGTCAGTCCGTGCGTGCGTGCGTGCGTGCGTTTCGTAAACTTTTGCTTGTGGACCACTCTAGAGGTCACTTTTTTTATGGATCTTTATGAAAGTTGGTCAGAATGTTCACCTTGATGATATCTAGGTCCCAAATTCGAAACTGGGTCATGTGCGGTCAAAACTAGGTCAGTAGGGGGTAAAATAGGAAAACCTTGTGACCTCTTAGAGGCATATATTTCACAAGATCTTCATGAAAATTGGTCATAATGTTCACCTTGATGATTTCTAGGTCAAGTTCTAAACTGGGTCACGTGCCATCAAAAACTAGGTCAGTAGGTCAAATAATAGAAAAACCTTGTGACCTCTCTAAAGGCCATATTTTTCATGGGATCGTTATGAAATTTGGTCAGAATGTTCACCTTGATGATATCTAGGTCAAGTTCGAAACTGGGTCATGTGCGATCAAAAACTAGGTCAGTAGGTCTGAAAATAGAAAACCCTTTTGACCCTCTAGAGGGCCCTTATTTCACAAGATCTTCATGAAAATTAGTCAGAATGTTCACCTTGATGATATCTAGGTCAAGTTCGAAACTGGGTCACGTGCTATCAAAAACTAGGTCAGTAGGTCAAATAATTTGAAAAACCTTGTGACCTCTCTAAAGGCCATATTTTTCAGGGATCTTTATGAAAAGTTGGTCAGAATGTTCAACTTAATGATGTCTGGTCAAGTTCGAAACTGGGTCATGTGCCATCAAAAACTAGGTCGTAGGTTTTAAAAATAGAAAAACCTTGTGACCTCTTAGAGGCCATATATTTCACAAAATCTTATGAAAATTAGTCAGAAAAGTTCAACTTGATGATATCTAGGTCAGTTTTGAAACTGGGTCATGTGCCTTCAAAAACTAGGTCTGTAGGTCAAATAATAGAAAAACCTTGTGACCTCTCTAAAGGCCATTTTTTTCATGGGATCTGTATGAAAGTTGGTCTGAATGTTCATCTTGATGATTTCTAGGTCAGGTTCATAAATGGGTCACATGCGGTCAAAAACTAGGTCAGTAGGTCTAAAAATAGAAAAACCCTTTTGACCTCTCTAGGGCCATACTTGTGAAAGGATCTTCATAAAAATTGGTCAGAATGTTCATCTTGATGATATCTAGTTCAAGTTCGAAAGTGGGTCACATGTTGTCAAAAAGTAGGTCGTCGGTCAAATAATGAGAAAAACCTTGTGACCTCTCTAGAGGTCATATTTTTTTTTTGGGATCTGTATGAAAGTTGGTCTGAATGTTTATCTTGATGATATATAAGTCAGGTTTTAAACTGGGTCAACTGCGATCAAAATAGGTCAGTAGGTCTTAAAAAAGAAAAACCTTGTGACCTCTCTAGAGGCCATACCTTCCCAAAGGATCTTCATGAAAATTAGTCAGAATGTTCACCTTGATGATATCTAGGTCAGTTTTGAAACGGGTCAAAGTTGCCTTCAAAAACTAGGTCAGTAGGTCAATAATAAAAAACGCTGTTTGACCTCTCTAGAGGCCATACTTTTCATGGGATCTGTATGAAAATTGGTCTGAAATTTTCATCTTGATGGGTATCTTGGTCAAGTTTGAAACTGGGTCAATGCGGTCAAAACTAGGTCTTAGGTCTAAAATTTGAAAAATCTTTTGAAACCCCTCTAGAGGCCATATTTTTCAATGGATCTTCATGAAAATTGGTCGAATTTTATCTTGATGATATCAGGTCAGTTCAAAATGGGTCACATGAGCTCAAAAACTAGGTCACTTTGTCAAATAATAAAAAAAAACGACGTCATACTCAAAAACTGGGTCATGCGGGAACAGGTGGCGATTCAGGACCATCTGGTCCTCTTGTTTATAGTTATGGCCCCTTAAATAGCAAAAAAATGCACTTTTTCACCTAATTATGTGCCTAGCTCAAAAAGTATTTAGATGTAAATTCAGGCAACCTTGCTGGAGTCTTTTTCGTGATGGGGACCTTGCACACTTGGCATTCTTCTTGAGAATCTTTGTCTTATTACAGAGGTATGGCCCTTGAAATAGCCAAAATAGTGGAATTTTTTTTTGTGATGCTCATAGCTCAAAAGTAATGAATCCCTTTTCATAAAATGTTTATTGAGGCTTTACCCCTTAAGACTGCAAAAATTTTTAAATTTTTGCCCCTTATTTTGTGACAAATGTACAGTGGGGGGCACACCCTGTGTCCTACAGACACATTCTAGTTGACTTAGAAATTGGGTTAATATTTCGTACCGTTCATATTTTTTACAAAGTCTTTTGAGATAAAGCTTTGAAACTTTCAAAACTGTTTACCATCACCATATCCAGTTATAGGCAAGAGTACATAACTCCATCAAGGATTTTGGCTGAATTGTGGCCCTTTTTGACTTAGAAATCATGGTTAAGTTTTCCGTACCAGTTCATATTTTGACATATGGCTTTGAAAGTTTTATCACTTTGTTAGTATAATAGTCTCTATCTGTAGGAAAGATACATAACTCTGTCTCTATTTTGGCTGAATTATGGCCTTACGGACTTTGAAATTTGGTTTTGTTTTCATACAAGTTTCACGTTTTGTCAAAAATGTTTGCATTTTGGCTTTTAAACTTTGAACACTTGTTTATCATTATGATTTCCATCTGTAGGCAAGAGTACATAACTATTTTGACTGAATTATGACCCTTTTTGGACTTTGAAATTGGTTCATACATTGCCATTTAGTGCAAGACTTATCGAAATCAAAGAAATACAGGAACATGTTTGTCTAATCTATTTATTTCTTTTGTCTCAATATCTGTGGAAATATTTTGACCCCATTCTTCAATCAATTCAGGTTTTTTTTCGGCCATTTTTATAGCCGTTATTCGGCTATATTCCCAATCCCAAAAAGTATGTATTTTTCCCCAAAAGAGTGCAAAAATTCCCAATCTACATTCTGAAAAAAATTTCATCAAAATTGCACAAAAATTGACCAAATTATGGACAATTTTGTAATGGAAGTATGTTAAAGAGGTTGTACAATGTGAAACAAGTGTATGAGAAAGTGCTTAAACACATCCTTACTATATCCTATGGGACTAAATATTTCCCAATTTGGAACATTTACTGTCAAAATTCCCAATTTTGGGGGTATAGGCTATGTTCCCAAATTAGCTAGAAAAAACCCTGCAATTCTTCGAATAGTCGAGCGCGCTGTCATCAGACAGCTCTTGTTAGCTCACCTGAGCATGAAGTGCTCAGGGTGAGGTATTGTGACTGGTCATTGTCCGACGGCATCTGTCGGACATTGTCCGTCAACATATGCCATGTTAACAGTAGAGGCCACAGTTGTGACCCAATCTTTATGAAACTTGGTCAGAATGTTGATCTCTAGGTCAAGTTCAGATCTGGGTCATGTGGGGTCAAGAACTAGTTAACAAGGCCAGATCAAAGGAAAATCTTGATAACACTCTAGAGTCCACATTTTGAGTTTGAAACTCATGAGAATTGGTCAGAATGTTTGTCTTGATAACCTCTAGGTCAAGTTTGAATCTGGATCATGTGGGGTCCAAAACTAGATCATTCTATCAAATCAAAGGAAAAGCTTGTTAACAACTCGAGAAGCAACATTTATGACCTTCCCTTCTTGAGACATGGTCAGAATGTTTGTCTTGATGGTCTTTAGGTCAAGTTCGAATCTGGGTCATGTTTGGTCAAAAACTAGGTCACTAGATCAGTTCAAAGGAAAATCTTGTTAACACTATAGAGACCACATTTTAAGTTTGAAACTCATGAGAATTGGTCAGAATGTTTGTCTAAATGAAATTTTGTTCAAGTTTGAATATGGGTCATTTGGGGTCAAAAGCTAGGTCACCCGGTCAAATCAAAAAGAAAAAACTTTGTATGTGGAATAGGGCCTGCATTTTTAGCTCGACTGTTCGAAGAATAGTCTAGCTATTCTACTCACCCTGGCGTCGGCGTCGGCGTCACACCTTGGTTAAGTTTTTGCATGCAAGTACATACAGCCATCAGTTAAAGGCATATAGCTTTGAAACTTATTTTTTCTTTTTCTAGGTCAATTACCAACCTCTCTGGGTCAAGTCCCATAACTCTGACATGTATTTGAGCAAATTATGCCCCTTTTGGACTTAGAAAATTTTTGGGTTAAAGTTTTACATGCAAGTTACTATCTCCAAAACTAATGCAGATATTGATTTGAAACATTCACATGTGACTTCGGGGTTATTAAAACTAGTTGATAGCAGCAAGTCCCATAACTCTGACTTTCATTTTGGCCAAATTATGCCCCCTTTTGGACTTAGAAAATTCTGGTTAAAGTTTTGCGTGCAAGTACATACAGCTATTTCTAAAAGGCATATAGATTTGAAACTTATTTTTTCTTTTTCTAGATCAATTACCAACCTCACTGGGTCAAGACCCATAACTCTGACATGTATTTTGAGCAAATTATGCCCCCTTTTGGACTTAGAAAATTTTGGTTAAAGTTTTACATGCAAGTTACTATCTCCAAAACTAATGCAGATATTGATTTGAAACTTCACATGTGACTTCGGGGTTATAAAACTAGTTGATAGCAGCAAGTCCCATAACTCTGACTTTCATTTTGGCCAAATTATGCCCCCTTTTGGACTTAGAAAATTCTGGTTAAATTTTTGCGTGGAAGTACATACAGCTATTTCTAAAAGGCATATAGATTTGAAACTTATTTTTTCTTTTTCTAGATCAATTACCAACCTCACTGGGTCAAGTCCCATAACTCTGACATGTTTTTTGAGCAAATTATGCCCCCTTTTGGACTTAAAAAATTTTGGTTAAAGTTTTACATGCAAGTTACTATCTCCAAAACTAATGCAGATATTGATTTGAAACTTCACATGTGACTTCGGGGTTATAAAACTAGTTGATAGCAGCAAGTCCCATAACTCTGACCTTCATTTTGGCCAAATTATGTCCCCTTTTGGACTTAGCAAATTCTGGTTAAAGTTTTGCGTGCAAGTACATACAGCTATTACTAAAAGGCATATAGATTTGAAACTTATTTTTTCTTTTTCTAGATCAATTACTAACCTCACTGGATCAAGTCCCATAACTCTGGCATGTATTTTGGGCAAATTATGCCCCCTTTTGGACTTTGAAAATTCTGGTTAAAGTTTTACATGCAAGTTTCTATCTCCAAAACTAATGCAGATATTGAATTGAAACTTCACATGTGCCTTCGGGGTTATAAAACTAGTTGATAGCAGCAAGTCCCATAACTGATATGCATTTTGGTCAAATTATTCCCCCTTTTGAACTTAAAACTCTTTGATATTTAACCTTTTTGGGTAATATTTTCCTGCTTCTGGGACAATATTTCGAATAGTCGAGCTTGGCTGTCTTATGGACAGCTCTTGTTGACTTGATATTCATGAAATTTGATCAGAATGATCTTGATAAAATCTAGGTCAAGTTCAGATATTGGTTATCTGTGGTCAACAACTAGGTCACCTGGTCAAATCAAAGAAGAACCTTGTGTATGCAATAGGGACTGCATTTTTCATTTGATGTGCATGAAACCTGGTCAGAATATTTTCTGCATGAAATCTAGGTCGAGTTTTAATCAGGGTCATATGGGTTCAAAAACTAGGTCACCAGGTCAAATCAAAGAAAAAGCTTGTTTACACTCTAGGGAACACATTTTTGATCCAATCTTCATAAAACTTGGTCAGAGTGTTTGTTATCATGAAGTCTTGGATAATTTTGAATCTTGGTCAGGTGTGGTCAAAGACTAGGTAACTAGATCAAATAAAAGGAAAAGCCAATTTACACTTTAGAGGCCACTTTTTTACTCCAATCTTCATGAAACTTTCTCAGAATGTTTGTCTCCATGAAATCTTGGACGAGTTCTGATTTGGGTCATTTTGGATCAGAAACTAGGTCACAAGGTCAAATCAAAAGAAAGTGCTTGTTAACACTCAAAAGGCCACATTTTTGGTCCAATCTTAACCCTTTTCCAATCAGTACTCCACTGGAAACCTATACCTACTGGGAATATAGATCTGTCTGATCTGATAAGCCTGTCTGAACAGAGATATTTGCCTATGATAATATTTTGCCAGTTATTCACATAAAAATGAGGGTGTGTCACTTTAAACTATTAAAAGTAACAAAGGCCATGCAAAAAACATAACAACACATGCACAGAATGGGAGATAATTAAATAAACTTAAGTAGATGACACTTGCTAAGATCTTAGTGGGGAGTATGTCTATTTTATCCCCACTCAATTAACACTAATAATTTCCAGTCATTGACACTTAGTTGATATTTGCTGATTTCCTCAGATATAAATTCCTTTTTTATTGCTTTATTTTCCATTTTATCACATCTTACACTGACATTATTTATGCACAATTAAATTCTGATTATGTACAAAACTTGCTATACATTCATAACTATATAAACACATAAAATATATACTATATACTGTAAATGAAATTGTATTATATATATCATAGTTGAAATGTTTGTCTATATACATGACTAAACAGTGTTTCCCATTAATATTTACATTTAACACTTCTTTGACTTGTTTACTGTTTTATTTTTTTTTGTACTTTCTATAAAATAATAAAAAAAAATAAACAGCTACTACAGTGTATTTACAAATCACAAAATTAATACAGATTTTATTCATATGCAAGTAGTTCAGTTTGACACCTGACCAAATGTTTCTTTGAAAAGCTATAAGATTGCCTGAACAAAAACTATAATAAATAAATAGAAAATAAATTTATAAATAAATAAATAAATACAGTCTACTGACATTCGCGATTTGAGTCCCCATTTTGTCGGCTTGTTAGGTATTTATTGTTTCAGCAAAAACCGGCCTTTGAAACTAATCATTGCTTCATCAACTGACAGATTACGACTTGGATGGTTAATATCACTCTTGAAATTTCTGTTATACATGTGTATAAGTGACCAGACTTTGAATAACCTGTCGCGATATTGTCGGTCGGATCAGGCTGATCACGGTTATTTGAGATGATTTTTCAACTTACATCAACGTTGAATAGGCATGATTTTGGTAAAACCCTCTACTCGAAGTCGGTCATCGAAGCTCCAGAAATCTTCCACACGATGTTATGTATTCTGACGATTATCATTACCGACGAAGAAAGTCTGCATTTCATTTGCCGTTGTTTCTCCCTGAGCCTCCCAAACATCATCATCCCTTCAGTCCAACTGTTCTTGTTTAAATTGAATTTCTTGCCTAATGTACCAGTATACATAAAAAAAAAATTATGCATGTACCATAAAAATTTGGTTTCTTCAGCAATCATTAAAAAAAAAAAAATTGAATTAAACATCGTGTCAAAAAATTATAAAATCTATTTGAAATTTCAGTCAAATCCTGTTCGCCATCACGAATAAAGTCCCTGACATACCTCGATGAAATATTCGAGTCAAATTTCTATAATTCATCAACGGTCGTAGGTCTTCCAAAGGGGTGTCACATTCCGAGTTATTTCTGTTTGTCACAAGTATAATTCCTCTATTTCCGACGTATCGGAGTCGCTTGATAATTCGTCCGACGAAATATCACTAATATTCACTAGATAATAACTAGATCCCAACGTAGAATTCCGTAAATATCATCGTGACAAAATTCTCCGAATTCTCTATCGCTGTCCGCCATTTTCGTACATGTACAATTTTATTTTCTGAAAATGAGTTGGGGATTTCCAAAATTTGCTGTATAAATAGTAACGTTTTGAAAGCGAGACTCGGGCATGATCGTAAAATGAACTTTTCTCAACGGAATTAAACTTTTAAACCAGTAAGTTTTCATCGTATTCAATCGGAAAAAGACGAATATTAAACAGTGCATTATCCGGGCGGTTTCAGGCGAATCGTTTGTAGACAGCAAGGGCAGATTGAGGCGTTTCGTTGGATAAGCGATAAGGGCGGATTGGGGCGATATGATTGGAAAAGGGTTAATGAAAATTGGTCAGTGGTATTTGTCTCCATAAAAACTTGGATGGGTCATAAATTGAGTCAGGATGGATCACTAAGTCACGAGACCAGATTGAAGAAAAACATACATGCCATAATTTTTCCGGACCTTTCCAGGATTCTGAGTTAAAATTTCCGGGATTTTTACCCTTTGTCCGGGACATACACCGTGACATTAGTATTCGTCTGTTTCATGCATAAATATCATAAAATTATATGCAGTTTCCGGAGATAAGCATTGTTCCCTCACTTAGGAATAATTTGTTGCAAATGTCGTCTAGCTTTCTAAGGGAGGTAAATAGGGTAATTTACGTCTATAGTTCGGCACGTGAATTGGTTGCGTTCCTGAGGTGAATGGGAGACTTGCTATATACGAAGAATCAACCTGGTCATCGTGATTTAGAATCCAGATTATTTGGTATCTTTCTAAAGCTTAAAAGTTTACCTAATCATTAATAAAATGGAATCCTCAAAGGAATTAAATAAATCTTGTAGATAAAATCGATATAAAATATTTCGGGTTGGGTCAATTTTCAAGGATCGGCCGGCAAAGGTATTCAATAGTCAAAAGTTTAATTTAGAATATGTGTGACAATCAGTCTACATTTTGAAAGATTACAACCTTTTAAAATAATTATCGTTTAATTGACCGTTATCAGCCATTTCTTCCAATCAAGGCTACATGTAGCTTCACCGCCTACGTGCTAACAACAACGAGATTTCGGCTTTTGTTCCTAATATTAATTATCATAAAACTGTTATTGATTGCATAATTTTGTCAATTCATAATCGGGTCATCAAAATAGCTGACTGTAATTAATCTGGGTCATCAAAAGATCGCAGTGCGCAATATGAGTGGTGATCGGAGCTAGCTTAATCAACATGTGTCTCGAGGGCATGAAACTAATTATCGGATAATTAGGAATAAACAATGTGACACCGGTGACTGTTTATTGTGTTTTATTCATGTAAAATTCAACAATTTATAGGCAGAAAAAAACTAGTTTTTTGGGGGGTTATTTTTGTTTTTCTGTATTTTTAATTTTCCAGGACATTTCAACACTGTCCGGGACACCGGGACGAGTATGTGATTTCCGGGACAATCCCGGACAATCCGGGACGTATGACATGTATGAGAAAAATCTTGTTTACACTGAGACTAGAGACCACATTTTTGAACCAGTCTTCATGAAACTTGGGTCAGAATGTTTATCTCTTTGAAAACTCAGACAGGTTTGAAACTGGGTCATGTGGTTTCAAAAACTGGGTCACTAGGTCAAACATGTTTACACTGTTACGGTGTGTTACTCAGGTGAGCGATCTAGGGCCATCTTGGCCCTCATGTTATTGTTTTATCACAAAAACTGACACAAGATTTGACTGATTATCATCTTTATGGTTTTCCTTTCCAAAATTGAATGGTTGCCATGGAAACAGTGAAATCATATTATAGTTCAAAACAGTTTTTTCATGGTAACAATTTTTATTTTGAAAGATATTGTCCTGCCGAACAATTAGGTACTTTCATGAAAAAAGTCTTTAGGGGAGTTCATGGTAGAGGTTTTTGACCCCCGTTCTACAAGGATGCTACAGACTAAGTTTGGTGATGATCTATTAAGCCATTCATGAGAAGGTGAAAGGTTAACGCCAGAAGTCAGATGGCTGTCTGCATGAAATCTAGGTCAAGTGTAAAAGGCCGTTTTGTGGGGATGTAATTTGTCACTCCTGTGACAGCTCTAGTTAAGACTTGCTGGGCATGCTGTTTTCTGCTTCTTTTCATGTACAATTTACTTGAACAGAAAATTCCTTGTTCATATCTAACTTTAACAACTTTTTCAGTGATTCTTGGAAATGCTTACCTGTCATTATTTTTTTCTACTGGACAAAGTGCAAAGATACTACAGCAAGCCATGAGTGCCTACAAGCAAGCAGTAAGTACCTCAGCCTTACTGAAATATTAAATGTGACTTTATATCACTGAACTTTTGATATCAAAGGACATTTTTTCCTTGAAATTTTGATATTCCCAGCTTTTTTAAACATATATATCGCATTGAAATCTTCATATGGCAGTACATAGACTTCATTGAAACTGTATCACATTGACATTACATCACAGAACATCATTCTTGTACATTACTGTGTTGGTGTGCCCTAAAACCCAAATAAATAAATAAATTGTATATTAGGACAGAAAAATGATATCTGTGTTTAAGATTACTTGACCCAGAAAAGAAAATAAGCATAGGTAGGTTGATCAGGGTTGCCACTTGAAAAGTCAGGGAAAACTGTTTTTACGCCCCTATTCGAAGAAGGTGGGGTATATTGTTGTGCAGATGTCGGTCGGTCTGTATGTCAGTCAGTCCATAGACCAATCAGTTTCCAGATGATAACTCAAGAACGCTTGGGCCTAGGATCATGAAGATTAATAAGTGGTTTGGGCCTGGGCTCTCCATAAAATTTGAAGTAGTCAGTGATGGTATAAAAGTAGCCAGTGGAACCTGAGCGGGGGGTCCTCCCCATGAAAATTTGAAATTGAAGGTTTAAATCTGGTGCATTTTTGGGTGTTTTTTCTTTGCTTTGTCTACCTACATTTTTTTATTAGCTCACCTGTCACATAGTGACAAGGTGAGCTTTTGTGATCACCCTTCGTCCGTCGTCCGTCGTGTGTCCGTGCGTGCGTCCGTCCGTCCGTCAACAATTTCTTGTCTGCACGATAGTGGTTTCATTTATGATTTTATTTTAACCAAACTTGCACACAACTTGTGTCACCATAAGGTCTCGGTTCCTTTCTTGAACTGGCCAGATCCCAATATGGGTTCCAGAGTTTGACATGTAGATCTAGATCTACTGCTTCCTGGTCCGTTTTTTTTTGTTTCAAAAATATTTCTTTATCAATGATTGACTGTCTTTTGGGCAAGTGAGTATTAAATCTATTAGAAAAAAATTACTTCAAAGCCCAGATGCAAACCGTGTACACACAGCAAGTGAGCAACGGCATACGAAACATTTTTTGCAGTGCATCGTGCCAATTAAAATAACGCTACAGGCGGTCAGTACAGGCTGAATGGACACTAACAAGACTAAAAATTAATTGATCAATTCTACTTAGTTACTTACAGGTTTGCTATTTAATTTTGCTTTCAATCAGAGGAAATGTACGAAAAAAGTATG
>NW_026463910.1:0-75542 GCF_021730395.1 Mercenaria mercenaria
GATCCAGTGAAAAAGTAGTTTTATGCAAGAATGTTGTGTTGCTCGTTAATTTGTGTTCCTATTTGAGTATGACATGTAGCCAGACAGTAAATGTGGACAAGCTACTTTACCTCTTGACTCTGGTAATGAGGTTTTAAGTAGCTTTGTTCAGTTACATCAGATATTTGATATTCGCTCTGACAACACAAAAGTTTACACTGTTCTATTTTATTCTGATATCAATTCGAAAACATCAGGAAACGGCGTAATTTCGGGGAAAATTATTTATTTAATGATTGTTTATTTTGCAAACTGGCATGTAAAATAATTGTTCCACTATAAGCAAGATCTATCGGTTTTTAGCGTGATGTGAGGGTATCTTTTGTTGCGTTCCTGATCATTGTAAACGATGGAACCGAACGAACTGAATCATACGTGTTAGTCTTTAGCAATTACTTCTTGCAGTTAAAAATGTTACTTGTGTTTTTTTTTTTTATATATAAAAAAATCCACAAATGTTCACTAATATCCTCTAGAATGTCCATAAATACCTGACCTGTTCACTAACTGCCTGCAATATCATGACCTACATTTCATCTCTCATATTGATAACCGTTGTGTTTTCAGAGTCCACTGAATACCGAAGGTTGAGGTTATACTCATTTATAATAAAGTTCTATGTCGTTGAGAAGTAAACACGGCTTCACTGCACCAGAAAAGCCTTAATTGTTCATTAAGACCCGAACCCGCTCTGGTTAAAATCAAGCACTTAGGTGTGGTTGCACCTCAAAATGTTGACTTTTTATTTTCCATGTTTTAAAAAGGGAAATTTCAACCCAAGTAGGTATGGTGCATTTAGTCACATTGTCACGTTTGTTGCCATTATAATGATCTGTCCTACCCAATGAAATTTTATATATGATAATTTATCTCACTATGTGTACATAATATGCTGAAGTGTGTTACAATTTTTTGCACATATCTTGCAGAATAACTAAAATATCCCAAAGAAGAAAAGCCTGAAAAGAGTGCCGAGGAGAGGGGTCTGTTAATAAGAAGATTCGTTCACACTTATATTGGTAAGTTTTACATCCCTATTTCTCCGTCTCTTATAAGGGTTGATTCTTCAGAATTTACAAGCAGAGACTCACTGTTTGCTAGACATTACAAAACTATATTTGTGTGTGCCAACATCTATGGTAACAATCCTTCTGTTGTAGGCCACCTATGTAAGAGACATACCTTGACACTGTCTTTAATTTAAACAACTTAAAAAGTTCAATTTATATATTGATTAAAATGCATTGATCTATACTACAGCAGTTCCCAAAAGTTCAATTTAAGTGGCAGTAACTTACCAGTAAAATTAGTGAAATAAGACATGTTGAAATATTGTTTAACCTTCATTTAGAAATTATTGTTCTACAATTTGTGGGTGGATGTTTATTTATTAAAGACTGGTTTCAAGGAGTTTGGTATCATTTAACCTTGTTTAGAGTCGGTCAAAAAATGTAGAACATATTCGATTAAATTTAGAACAGTGAGATTCGTTTTTGTTTAAAATACGTTATGTGTACGTTTCGAAAGAATAGAAAGAATAGAAAGACAATAAAGATGAAACAAGGAATTGTGTTCGTTGTGTACAAAATAGAGGGTTCTTATGGAACCTATAAAACATTATGGTAGCAGAGCGAGGTTTCTAATTCGTTTCAGGACAGTATTTCGCTACAGAATTGGACAGTTGTGTAGAATTGTGTATAGTTGAATTTCGGATAAAAAGTTCGGATATAGAACTATAGTTTCAAGTGTAAAATGGAAGAGCCTACACACATCATGGATGAAATTTTAGACTTAAAGCTTAAGAAATCTAAAGTGAAGACAGCGTTTACAAAGACCAAAAGTAAACTTTTGAATGCAGTAGAGGTAGAATTGATTGATAAAGAATTAGTCAAGGGAATTAGAAGTCAACTGGATTCGGTGATAGATGAGGCAGTAGTTGTTTTGGAGGAACTTTGTAATATGTATAAAGAAAACAAAGACTATGAAAATGCAAATAAAGTAACTGAAGAGATTGAGCTATTGAACAAAATATACAGTGAGACTACACAGACAGTGTATGATAAATTAATGACACAACAGAGTACAAGTTCAGTTAATGATGAATCAACTGAAAATTTAGAAAAAGACCTATGGCGACAAATGAAACGTGTTGGTATTCCGGTGTTTTATGGTGACAAACGGAAATATGAAACTTGGAAGGCTGCATTTATGGCGTGCATCGATAAAGCACCAGCGACGCCAGAGTATAAATTGCTACAGTTACGTCAGTATTTGAAAGGCGAAGCATTACAAGCCATAGATGATTTAGGACATTCTGTTGAAGCATACAGTGCTGCTAAAGACCGATTAGAAAGAAAGTTCGGTGGTGAACGTAGAAAGTTAATGCGGTTTCTTGATGATATTGATAAATTTCCATCATTAAAAAGTGAAGATCCGAAGATAGTAGAAAAATTCGCTGACCTGCTTGATGTAGCTGTTATTAATTTGAAAGAGGCTAACCGTGAAGAGGATCTCGGGGACGGTTGGTTCATTGTATTTATCATTACAAAGAAAATTACCGGAAAAAATGTTAAGTAGGTTTCATCGTTGGCTTTATGAAACAAAGGAAGAAGAATCTGTTGAAACATTAAGAAATTGGATTAATCAAGAATCAAAGTACTTGTCAATAGCTTCAGAATCAAAGCACGGTCTAGCAAGCAGTGACAGACCAAGAAACAGTAACAAATCCTTTTTTGCTGACAATAAGCATAAGCAAAAGTTAAAGAAAGACTGTAAAGTTTGCAAATCAGACTTGCATAATGTCTGGGAATGTGAAATTTTCAAATCTATGGATATTACGAATAGGCGGAAGAAAGCAAGAGATGTAGGATTGTGTTTTATGTGTTTACGAGACAACCACCGAGGAAATAATTGTAAGAACTTTCGAGTTTGCGGTACCAACGGCTGTACAAAAAATCATCATAAACTCTTACATTGCCAGCAGTCACCTTTGAATAGTAACGCGCAAAAATCTATTACGAAAAATGGAGATACATTCGGTGAACCAAAGCAGCAACAACAACAAGGATTCTTCACAAGAAAAAGTCAAATAGCTTTACGTACTGTTCCAGTAGTAGTGTACACAGAAAATTCTAGAAAAATCTTGATAAATGCATTACTAGAGGGCGGAAGCACGAAAACGTATATCAATCAAAGCCTTGCTGGAGAACTGGGACTTCAAGGAAAAATTGAGACAGTCCAGGTGAATACATTGAATGATAAAGTTCAAACTTTTGAAACAATGTCAGTGAGTTTAACTGTTAAAAGTCTATATGGGCAGTCACAGACGGAGATGGATGCATTAGTATTAGACAATGTGATAGGATCGTTACAGACAGTTAACTGGAATAAATACATAAACAAATGGGAGCACTTAAAGGGAATTAATTTTCCATTCATTGATCAGAATAGAGCTGTTGATATGTTAATAGGACTGGACTATGCTACGTTACATTCTTCGTTACACGAAATTCGCGGAAAGGCTGGAGAACCAGTTGCACGGTTGACTCCTTTGGGTTGTGTGGGGCAGCTAGATAACGATCCACAACAAATAAGTCTGTTCTCAACATACTTTGTTAATGAACCAGATGATTTAGACCAAATGTTGAAAGGTTTCTGGGAAATTGACAATTCAGGTCTGACAATAAAAGAACAACCGTTAACACAGATAGAACAAAAGGTTTTGAAAGAAAGTGAAAAGGACATGAAGGTTGAAGACGGTCGTTATGAGGTGAAAATTCCGTGGAAAACAGATCCAAGTAACATTCCAAATGATTATGAAATGGCCGTCAAACGTTTGCAACATACCGAGAAAAGGTTGAAAAAAGAACCAAATATTGAGATTGCGTACACAGAGACTATAGAAAACTATGTGAATAAAGGATACATACATAAAGTACCCCAAGATGAAACAGATCCAGTAAATAAGTGGTACTTTCCTCACTTTCCAGTAGTACGGCTTGAAAAAGAGACAACCAAAGTAAGAATAGTCTTTGATGCATCGGCAAAATACAACGGAGTGTGTCTGAATGATTTTATTCAAACAGGTCCCAAGCTACAGAATGAACTTTTCGATGTATTACTTCGATTTCGTAAATATGACATTGCTCTGGTTTGCGACATAAGTGAAATGTATTTAAGAGTCGGAATTCACGAAACAAACATAATATTTCATAGATTTTTATGGGACTCTTGCGAATATGAGTTTAGTACTCTAGTGTTTGGTGTTAAAGCGTCACCCTTTCTAGCACACAACTGGTTGCACAGACAAACGCGAAACTGAATGAAAAAAGTTATCCATTAGCAGCTGAAACGGTTCTTTAGTCAACCTATATGGAGGATTCTATGGACTCTATGCCTACAGAAGAATCAGCATTAGAACTGTATGAACAACTATCTGCATTATGGTTGAAAGCCGGTATGTGCGCAAGAAAGTGGCTTTCAAATTCACGTATCGTATTAGAAAATATACCGCAGAAAGAAAGAGCCAAGGAGGTAAACCTAGACACAAGTTACTTACCGACCACAAAAGCCTTGGGAGTGACATGGCAAGCTGAGGAAGACGTCTTTACATTTAAACTGAATAAAAATGTTAGCTCAGTACCAACAGTCAGAAAAAGAAACCTACTGAAAAGAGTCGCTAGCCTATTCGATCCGCTAGGTTTTCTCTCCCCTTACATTGTTAAAGGTAAAATACTCCTGCAGCAGTTTTGGTTAGGAAGATATGATTGGGACGATAGAGTAAGCAGTAACTTGACTGACAAAACTATGGAATGGCTGGATGATCTACCTGTATTAAATAAGGTCATTATACCGCGAAGTTTATCGTTTAACGACTCGAAAAATCCATCACTGAACGTCTTCGTTGAAGAAGCATATGGAACAGCTGTCTTTATGAGATCTAAAAATCAAGATGATGACATTAGTGTGAAATTTGTGTGCAGCAAGACCAGAGTTTCACCCCTCACTGCTGTTAACATTCCTCGTCTTGAGCTTATGGCAGCGGTTTTAGGACTTCGTCTAGCACTAACTGTTACAAAAGCAATTGTAATGAGCATGATTAAAGTTACGTTCTGGACAGATAGTGCTAACGTTATTCATTGGATAAGCAATGAAAGTAGACGATTCAAGCCTTTTGTGGCACATAGAATTGGAGAAATACATACATATAGCGCGCCTAAACAGTGGCGGTATGTTTCAACTACTGATAATCCAGCAGATATAGCGTCAAGGAGAACAACTGCGGAAGATCTCGTACAGAACACACTATGGTGGAACGGTCCACAGTTTTTACATAAAGATGAAAGACATTAGCCTGTCAATATTATTGGTCAAAGTGATGTAACGGAATGTGAATTCAAGAAAAAGTGAAAGGTAGATGAAAGCCCTGAAATTGACACATATTTTGTAGGTGACGTTACAACAGAAGATCTTTTAGATCCAGAGAGATTCTCTGATTGGTCGCGTCTTCTTAGAGTAACAGCATGGGTCAAAAGATTTGCAGACAACTTTAGGAATACAAATGACAGAAACAAGAACAGTGTATTGACAGTGAAAGAATTACAAGAAGCAGAGAACTTGTTGATACATAAAGCGCAAGTAAAACAGTATCCAGAAGAATACTCGAGCATAGTTAAAGGTCAACCAATACCAAGAAACAGTAAACTGATTCCGTTGAATGTAAAAATAGACGAACAAGGTATGATGAGGTGTGATACAAGACTAACGCATGCAAGATTTTTGCCATATGATGTAAGATATCCAATTATATTACCGCGTAAAAGTCCTGTAACAAGACTGCTTGTAAAGAGCTTCCATGAAGAAGGGAATCATTATGGTACAAATCAAACACTGGCAGCAATGTCTTCGAGATACTGGTTTAATTTTGTGCTTATGTAGTATGCATTTCGTAAATTCTTCCTACGTATAAGAATTGATAATGCGAGTATATTCGCGGATCTTACGTATGGTAAAATTAACTGACCTGAATTTTACTATACAATTTAATGCAGAAAAATCTCTGAAACTTCGTTTTATACTCCTATTCCAGTTAACATGGAGAGAGAGAGAGAGAGAGAGAGAGAGAGAGAGTATATAGTTTTCTCGTCTCAATTTTTTCAAAATAATATTTAATATTTAACATCATTACAGAGATTTTAGTATATTTTAGAGACAAACGCTAACCCTATTTACACAAGGGAAGCGATATTTTTATAGAGTGAAATGTTTGAGTGAACACAGTTTAACAGTCATAATCCTGTCCATGTTATACCAGTGAAATAGAAAAGTAAGCCATCTATGTAACCTGCTAAACATAATAACACAGTCATGCATCTAACAGTCCTGAAATTCTTTTCTTCGATTTTCTCATATTTCATGATATGTTTCCCATACTTTTACGCATATATACGGGTAGTAGAGATCATTCTCTTTCCAGATATAACTTTCTCAAAAAAATTTACCTTTTGAAATTATGTTGGTCTTAATTTCACCATAAAAATGTCAAACTTTCCCCCAAGGCAGTAAATGATTTGATCTTTACAACATGTTTTTTTATGACCCAACTGGGGGGGGGGGGGGGGGGGTTGAGGGGGATGCATATAGATTTGCCGTTGTCCGTCCGTCCGTCCTTCTGTCCGTCCACCCTTCCGTCCTTCCGAGAATATTGTGTCACGCCTAGCTCCAAAAGTGTTTGACATAGAGTCATAAAACTCTACAGGAATCTTGCCCAGCATGTGTAGTTTTGTACCTGGGGTTTCGCGTCCGAATTCATTCAGTCATGTAGGAGTTATGACCCCTTACTTTGTAAACATTGATCATTTTAGTGTTGTGTCGCGCCTACCTCCAAAAGTATTTGACGTAGAGTCACAAAACTTTACAAGAATGTTGGTCAGCATGTGTAGTTGTGCAACTAGGGTTTCGCGTCCGGATTTATCCAGTCATGTAGGAGTTATGACCCCTGATTTATTAAAAGAATGGACATTTTAATGTTGTGTCGTGCGTAGCTCCAAAAATATTTGACCTAGAGTCATCAAAGTTTAAAGGAATGTTGGTCAGCATGTGCAGTTGTGCACCTGGGGTTTTGCGTTCGGATTCATTAAGTCGTGTAGGAGTTATTGCCCCTGAATTAGTTAAAAATTGGTCATTTTAATGTTGTGTTGCACGTAGCTCCAAAAGTATTTGAATTAGTGTTACCAAAATTTACAGGAATGTTGGTCAGCATGTGCAGTTGAGCACCTGGATATTGTAGGAGTTACGGCCCCTGACCTGACCCTGCTGTAGAAAATGTTCGCTCTTCCGAATTGGTACGCATTTTGCCATATTTTTTTCTGGTCTATGCTAGAAGTAACTGGTTTGGATAAATTATCTCTACCAATAATTATTTATAATGCAAGTTTGAATCCTTGCAAAATCTCGCGTTTGTAAAATTCATCTAATTACATATATGTTACTAAATGTTGGTTTGTCCGTTTTTCATAATTAATTATTTTCATTAGAGGTAATGGAAAGTGCGGCACCACTCACGCCCCCTTTCCTGGATTTACATTTAACTACTTTACATAATTACTTATTGGACTCAATGAAAAGATAACGGAGACAATACAGATATGGTTATCTTTAGTCAGGTCAAGAAATATTGAGGGAAAAAGAGCTATGATATTTGTGGAGGCCGTTTGAATAATGTGCTGTTTTGTGATCAGGGAAATTCATATTTCTTATTAGTTTCTAAGTGTATGATTCCTATAACATGCACAATATAGGTTTTTTCTTAACATCACAGACTTATTGAAATTTGACATTTACTGGGTTCAAAATTATGATTTATCAACGATAAAACGTTACAAGTTGTTATCTCTCTACAAAATCTTTTTAAAAACACCTTCGACACAGGGTTTGATTTTCTTTTGAATATCTTAAAGCCAAACGTCTGCAGGTTTTTAAGCACATCTAATTGTTCATTCTTTGAAACAAAACCCCAGTTATTTCGAGAGAATGTTTTAAATCCAGTTGTCTTGTTAATCTGTAGTCCAAAATGAACTTCTATGGCAAGTTGTTTTACACACTCAAACTGTTGAGACAGCAGTATGTCCGGAAGAACTTTCCATTCCCATCCTTCTATATCTATCTTCAGAATATCGATTGTTTTCTATAAAATATATCATAATAAATGCATCAATTTTATCATTTAAATATGCAAAAAGCTCTCTTTTATAATTTAGTTAAATGTGAACGTGACTTTAATGCTATTGAAAATATAAAGGAGTGACTGCAATATGTATAATTATTCTATACCTATTTTATCTATCCAATCGCGAACATTCATTTGCAACACGTGACCGTACAATATATTACGGTAGTTTGATGCACGTGCGTGCAAAAATACTGTATTTTCTGTATTTGGACGCAAGAGCGTACAAAAAAATCCTGTATTTTCTGTATTTGGACGGTTCAACAGTCCCATGTTAAACATAAGATAAAACCCGAAACGCGTGAAAATGTTCCGAATGTAAATCGGATTAAGTAGGCGCTCTATGTACAGAGTTTGATTATGCGTCTTGAAATCTGGATTTACTTTGAGATTTTTTTTTTTAACACACAAAAACGATTCAGGGGATAACAATGCTATTTAATTTAGATATTAAAACTTTCGTTGATAATCAAAAACTTAAAAACACTGTAAAAAGGATCATCAGATATAGGAATATTTGTAAAGTCGCTAAAGAAGTCGTTCCGGACGAAACCTAGAAATTGGTTTCAGCCATGACTAGCTACCTCAGCAGTTTTTATTTAACGGTTAAGAAACAAAATGGAGAAGATTATGAATGGCAGCGGACGGGCGGTCAGCATCCAAAACATGTCTGCTTTATAATTCAGTTTTTGTCGGATCTTCACCAAACTTGCTGACAATGTGTGTGGGCATTACATCTCGGCCAATTTCGATAACCAGCCAAATTGTACCAGGCACTCTTTGATTACAGTCCTTGAATTACTCGAAAAAACGGGGAATTTAGCCTTGTCTGCTCTTTTAAATCGAACAGCTTTCATCCGCTCGTCACCAAACTTGCTGACAATGTTTGCGGGCATAATATCTCAGCCAAGTATTATTGCCACACAAATCGCCAAATGGCTGTTGTAGGGAGGTTGCACCATATACATTTTTAATGATGATACGCAGAAACAACAACATTCAATGAATTAAGTATACTACTTATGAAATGAAATAAATATAGAATAAAAAGGTTCTTTAAAGTCTAACATTGTTCTGTATATATATTTAATATATATTTGCACTCATACCAAGCTGGGAAAACTTGAACAGGCAGGAATACAATATTCATTGAAACATTTTTAATTTAAACTATTATTATAGTAAGATAAAATAGATATAGAATAAAAAGGTTATTTAACATTGTACTGTACAATAAGAGATATATTTTGACTCGTACCCAGCTGAGAAAACCATATTGAACTCGCCTAGCGGATCGTCCAATATGGTTTTCTCAGCTGGGTACTCGTCCAAATATATCTCCGTATTGTACAGAACAATGTTAAATAACCTAATATCATTTCATTCTGCAATATAAACACAATCATGCTATGAAACTAATTTCTTACGAATTGAAATTTATAGTAATAGTAAAGGGCATTTATGGCCAAAATGCCAAATAAAGGAAAAAACTCGCAAAGAATTGACTTTTTTGTGTAAGTATTATACAAGATGTATGCAACAACTTATAAAAAGTATAGAAAAGTATCATGATGCAAAATGTCTATTTTTGGGGTTAAAATGTTTAAAATATTAATGAAACTGCGGATTTCTGGAATCGGCTGATAACAACTGATTTATGCATCTTACGAGGTCCAACTTTGGCACTACATTCGATTACTATATTGTGCAAAATGTAAACTAATTAGAAACAAAGAAGAAAACAAAATGGCGTCCTAATTCCAATATGGCCGCCATAAAAACGACATTTAAACCAGAATTGTCGATTTTATGTCAAATTGTCTCATAATAATTGATTCATTGCTTTTACATATAATAAGCTGGTTATTGTTAGTAACAGTATGTAGTTTACCTAAGATGGAAAACATACTGCCAGCAGATTCAATATGTGGCAATAGTGAAGTATGCAGATAAAATTGCCGAGTCATATGGCAGTAGAAATTGTATTAAAACAGCGATAACTTCCTTATTTATTAAAAAATATATGAGTATGGGTACTTTTCTTTCTTAGTAATATCATTTCCCATATGATAATCATGGTTTTGAGGCAAAATTACATTAAAAGGTGTTTTCAGTTAATTTTCTTTTTCAATAAATAGGATATTTATGGCACGAAAAATATGGTAGATTCAAATAGTCCTCAGCCTTTTTCTTCAATTTGTTTGTTCTGTAGAGCTATTTTCCTTATATTTTGCAACTAATTTTCTGAAATGACATGAAAGATCTATGCTTGACATGTAGGTAGCATTTTCACAATGAAATAATGACATGACAGAATTTGTCATGGAAACTTATATCATACACCACCACTACATAACCATACACGTGAGTGTCCAAGTTTTTTCATTATGGACGAAAGCCTCTGCATTTCCCAACCGTCATCATTAGTAAAATCTTTATCGGCTATCCCAATTAGATGGAAATGCACTCCCGATGGGATTTTATTTTCTTTTCTTAACTCCTTGGGGCCGAAATGCGACTAAAGGCGCTATATTTTCTACCCCTGTAGCGTCGATATCCGACTATACGCGCGTTATCAGGACTCCCCAGGACGGCGATTGACGAGTATAGTAGCGGCACCGAGATCATGCTGATTGCGTGACATTCTCGTTAATTTTTGATAATCCTGATAAAAGCAAAATTATTTTGCATACCGGCTATTATTTCTTAGATGCTATAATTATTAATTATGCTAATAATTAGTTTCCTTGTTAAAATAAATGTTTGTAAATATTCGATAAAGGAAATAAAAAAGACAAACTCCGCTGTGTTTCGTTCATACTGTATTTCAAAAGATTAAAATAATGTCGGCTGCCCGAGATTATTCTTACATTGAAGAAAACATTTAGTATCATGCTGATTTTGACGTATCAGTCCGTCGGATGATGATTCCGACGATGAAATTTCATTATCAGAGAAATGAATGGTCGGAAAATGTTAACTTTTAGAAAGCTGAAATATTCGTACACTTACATCGCATTAAATTCAAGTGGATAAAAATAACACAGTAAAACATACTTCATACATAAAAATGTGTGTAAATAAACGCTTTCTGTAAATTTAATAATTCTTCAAAGATAGGTGTAAATATTACAACTTAACTGTCTCAGTGCGTGTCACACAACGTTTGTGTACATGTTTAGAAATAAATTATACATCAAAATAAACCATCGATATTCACACAATTTAAAATGGGTGTTAATTTTGAGTAATGCTGATGTAAATACTCTGTGTTAATAATGTATTTCTATTTATTGCAATTTAATGTGTTTACATGTGCAAAAGTAATAAAATCGGAAATGTTCAAATTTTTATTAAACGCAGTAGGTGTGTAAAAATGATGAATGTTTCGAAGTGAAATTATAATTCTATTTGGATATAACTTACGGACGAAAGTGGATAAATATAAATATTTGTTCAAACTTGGAAGATTTTATAAGTATAGTTTAATTTACACCCATGTTAATAATATTTCCATTCATGATTTCAATTGACTGCAGAAATAAATGATTTTTTTAAAGATCTTTAACTACAGGTTTAACCATGTCCTCAGTAAAGTAGCATGGGAGGTTCCAGATATTTAATGTAATACAAGAATGAAAAGACCAGACATTAAAAATAATTACCACACCCTGATTATCCGTACTATGGTAGAACATTATAGAACACCATAAGATATAAACAACTCCTCAGGATGTCTCAAACATAGGTCAAAAACAATGAGTTAACAAAAGAGACTTAGGGGTAAAGACATGCTCATTTACTGAAAAGTGATGGAATGTTTATGATAATGTGCAGTCTCCATGATTGTGAAAATTACACAAGGCTAACAGTTACAGTGTTGAAAGAGATTAGCATAGTTAGATTTCAGTTACATTGTCGGTATTATTTCTAAATTCTTGATAATCAGGACATAAATTTATTTAAAGCCATAATCCACAAATGTTTAATGTCCAAACTGGTAATATTTTGTTGTTAAGAAATAATTGATACAACTTTTCATTTTACAACATAATGCAATTGAAACATATATAATGAATGATAAAAGGCTTCAAATATGTCATATTTAAATTATAACACATACTAAATAACATTCACTTTTATAAATTGCAGAGTACTTGGTTCAAATCCTGCATAAGACATCTGGTATGTTATCGTTGTCCTTGATATCCTGAATATCCAAGATAAACTCTTGGAATAAAAGACTCCATCTAAAAAAAATCTCTAATTTTACATTCATGAAAGTTAGAGGAGGATCATGGTCTCTAAAGACAACAATAGGGTTCATTGCCGCATTTAGATATAATTCAAAGTGCTGAATTGCCATAATAAGATACTCTTTTTTCAATAGTATATAAATTGCCTGAACTTCTTTGAGAAATAACAGACAGAATTCCCGAGTTGTCATCTTGTAAAAATACCAAACCAGCACCAATGTAACTAGCATCTACTTCTAACGTAAATGATTTTTTTTTTTTTTTTTTTTTTTTTTTTAATTTATGCCCAAAGAACTGGTGCACTCTATGGCCTTAATTCTTTTTAATGATTGTTGACGTTTATAATTCCGGAATTCAAAACGAATTGGACCATTATGTGATTTTTTTTTCGTTTTAATTCAATATCATCTATTGCAAAAATTAAAAAAAAACCAAATGTTTTTTATGCAAATCATGCAAGAACAGAATTATACTTTATGTAACAGAATTGAAAATTCTGAATCAAATAGAAAAGCACTGTAGTATAATAAAGAGTGAAGATATACATGCAATTTCAAGAAATAACTTGCGAATTTATATATTTAGTGATGAATCGACTAAAAATACATGGACACATAATAAAAATTGAGATTTTTTTTCGATTGCCTCCAGGTAAAATATTATTTTGTGTAAATTGTTTCCTTTTTTTTTTTTTTTTGGTTGAAATTGTTAGAAGAACTTAAAAAACTTTGACAGCAGTCCAGTCGTTAGTACTGTTACAAACGTAAACAATACACCACACGGCATACAATACTATCAGGCTGAGAGCGCATTTCTACGATCCTGGGCATACATGGCTATGATCACTCGACGCATAAATACAATATGCGATACTCAATAAGAATTGCAACAAACGCAAAAATTCGATCTGCGTACGTAATGAGTTAAAGTCTTCAGATAACATTAGCTGCCTCAGCTTTTCATAACAAGTTCCTATGTTCTTTGATGCACACAACCTATCAAATAACTGCTCTTTAACACGGGCGAAGTGGTTTTAAATGAATACATGTAAGCCTGAGAACATATCGCCATATGGTCATCCAGTTTTATAACATAGATGCCCATACTCAGTAGATGACCACTGTAGTGTTTTGGCAGATAGGTCAAAGTTCAAATTCAAACCATATTAAAGATTATTAAAGATTGTTAGTTACATGCCAAGTTATAACCTATTGAGGCATATAAGTTTGTCCTTGTCTTCTGTTGCCATGGTAAGAAACCAGCTTTTTAATTTTGTCTTCTTTAAAAATTTGCAGCTTCAATTGTTTTCCTCTTGAAAATAGTATTTTAGCCTTTGAAAATCAGACGGAAGATATGAGCTCATCAAGTTATTTCAACATTTTTACTACTGTTGTCATGACAATTAATAACTTTCATACATTTTTACATGCAGAAAAATAGTGAAACCAGTTTTATTACACTGTCAGGTAATAAATTTATTTATTTTAAACTGCGACAACAAATGATGAATACTTACTTATCCTATGGAAACATTATCAAACGGATTAACAAACGAACTGTAACCATGACAACTTAATGACTTCTTTTTGCTTTCTTTACAGAAACATTTTTGTTGTCAATTTTAACATTGATCAGCCTTCAAACGTCTAAAAGCCAAAATATGAAAAAAGCTAAATGTTTAGCCCTGTGGTCATATCCTCGAACAGTTAAATGTACACGTTGTATATTTTTAAATAAACTAGGTCGAGAATTCTACCTTTAAAAGTGATTTTAAATCACACATTGAAACGTTAACAAAAAGAAACAAAACAATAAAACATTTTATAAGGAATGTTTAGTTTCAGATTTCCAAAAATGTTACTTCCCTTAGTCAGAGCCGTTTCTTTGACAATAATGTTACTGGGTTCAGCATTTCTGAATAGTCGCGTATGCTTACATTGATACTTTAATCAAATGCTTGCAACATGAATCATTTATCCGTTTGTTTTTCGGATTCTTTAAGTATAGACACCACCCCCTCCCATGCATCATTTTACAACAACACATATGCAAACAATAAAATTTCCCATAAACAAAAGTCCTTGCAAGGTTTAATGATTATATTTGGTCAGTACATGCATTTCGTTAAAACATCACATGTTCTTTCTCATCATCTTAGCGGGGGCCAAAGGTTCACGGCAGTGTATGATTTATCAGGCGTTGTGAAGCGTATCGCCATTTTTGATCTCTTAGTTTGCCAATACTTATTTGATTTGCTCAGTTGTAGGGAGAATAACTTGGCAATATTCCCGCGCCATAATGCACAGACATACATTAAGCATAACCCGTCTGGATATTATTTTACACCCATCAAAATGATATACACAACAACTTACCTAGGATCAAAGGTGTGAACTTCACAGTTGTAGTTCTTTATTACGTCTACTTCGAAATCAAATACAAACCTTGAACTGAAAATGAATGAAATCTAATGAACTACGTACACTATGCGAAACAAATCGCCTCAATAATAAGCTGATCATAACGTATTGACCTTTGTAGCATAACATGATAGATACGAGTTCACACTGGTGAACAATTATTACCCTTTATATTATTTTCTATTTGTGGAAAGGGGTACAGAGTGCTCCAAGGATGTGTCTTTCTACCGAATTTATTTTTTTTCTTCAGTCACCATTTTGGTTAGTTGTGCTTGTTGTTTAATATGTTTGTGGTACACACATATCTTTTTTCTCTAAATTGAACATATAATGAATTCGGTCTCTTTTTACTAGTTTCTTGATTTCAATGCTTACACGGATTATAGTGATATATTTTATATTTACCATTCTTATATGTAATGATTAGAAACTTACCCAAACGAATAAACAATGCATGGGACTCCAGGCATATATTGATAATCTTCACATACGACATATCCAGACTCGCCTTCTGAACCACATAATTTTTATTTATGGCATAAACCCTCCTTTTTATTCACATAGCTGGAGAAGAAACAAGTACATTCATACAAACACGATATGTACTATGACGATCTAAAGAAAATATTGTTTGGTAACTTGTCTTAAGGAACATGAGGGATGCTAAAAGTAATAGGCGTTCTAAATAACGTAAGTAAGCCCTTACTATTGGGGCTTTAATAAAACCCATACTTCAGTGAAACACTAATTATGTTAGATATGAGCAGTTATCAGCATGGAGTTTAACAATCTGAAAACAGTTGTCATAGAAAGTAGGCATCTCTTACCATAATCCCATAGCAGTATTTGTGCGAATGTTTATTATCAAAATATACAAAGGAATACACAGTCATATTAATCTATGAAAATCAGCAAGGACGAACTTACGCAAAATAGAAAACAGTAGTTCACCGTCAGGGAACACATTACACTGGAGTTTAAACTGGTGAAATATTCGTCAGTTCATTTTACAGAAGACGTTTTAAAACACAGAATCGACTGCAAGTACACATATATTTAAGGAAGCATGCGTGAAGTAATTGTTTATGCATTGAACATTTCTCCGTTCAAATGTTAATATTGGCAAAAAATCAATGTTCGCTAACTCAAGCATTTCCATCAGTAAAACAGTCGTGGAAATATCAGAATCATAATGCTGAAAAAAGCAAATATACAGATATAAATATTAGTGAAGTCTCATTGTTATTATTGTGATATACTTACTTGAAATATTCATTGAGTACATTTTCTTCAATAAAACGGGTACTATCAGGTAACGTTAAACATACTTTGATCGCCTAAAATGATTCAAAGTTAAGTAGACGCAATATACATGTAAGAAAAAAAAAACATATTTCATTTGCTAGCACAGATAACATATTCCTTATTGATATTGTCGATCAGTCACATAGGATATACTGAGAATGTCTGCATCTTAAGAAAACACAACAGGACATAAACACAGACGAGAATTATCGGGCTACAATAAGGAATATATAGGGTATTTACTGCATTTTATGCACGTTATTAAGTACGTTTGCGTTTATCACACAAATAAGCAGGAATGAAATATTGATAGAAATTCTAGTAAGACTTTAGTAAAACCACAGAAAATGTCATAAATGTTAAAATTAAAACAAGAACAAAAACCGTCCTTTATTATGGTGTTTTCCACACGTGTTTTATCTTTAATTTGGTGACCGGGTCAACCAAGTAATAAAACTCAAACGTCACGATCCAAGCAACAAGAACGAGGATGATTTCGCAATTTTAGAATACCGTTTGTTACAAATTATGGTAGAATCGCAATATGACAGTGTTTCTACTTTATCAGATTGTAGAGTGACTTGATGTTTTTGTTGAGATTGAAAAGCATGGACCGTGGAAAATAAAACAAGAATTTTAATATTTCATCTGTTAAAGATAATTCAAATACTTATAATTTTGACCGATTGACCTTACACGATTTTGTATGTAACACACTTGAACGCACGATAAGTTCTAGATCAATAAATTAGTTAGTATTAATTAATTAGAGTGTTCCTAAACATTTTAATTTGACAAAATATTTGTGTGTTCAAACACCGCACTTTCAATGAGATAGCACGAAATAAAAAAGGTCTAACGGAATAGGACACCACCACAATTTTCAGGGGGTAGGGTATGGTAACGAAAGCTCTAATGTACACTTTATAGTTACGAGAGAAGTCTCAGAATTACGTTTGATCACTCGTTATGGAACTGCTTGTTGTATGAAATACATATAGGCACAGGAGGCGGGTAGGTAATTTTGACGGAACAACGTCAGCAAAGTTTACTCGACCGATGTTTAACGTTGCTTTCGAAATTGCCTTGATATAATATCTCACTGAAATAGATCGCTGTAGGCACGCAACATAATACCCAATCACATCATATAGAGACTTACAGTAAGCCCTCTTTACACAAGTGAAACAACCGGTTGGTTCAGTGAACACCGTTTGTTCATCATAATCCTGCCCATGTTATATCAGTGCAATGGAACAGTAACCTATCTATGTTAAATGCTATGCATGATAAAATAGTCATGCATCTCACAGTCCTGAAATTGATTTCTTTGTTTTTCTCATATTTCTAGACATTTTTCCATACTTTGACGCATATATATGGGTAGTAGAGATTGTTCTCTGTCCAGCATTAACCTTTTCAACATATTTTACCTCATGAACTTTTGTGGGTTTTGGCTTTTCACAAAAATCGTCTCTTTCTCGACAAATTTCACCACAGAAAATGTCACACTTTCCTAGGGCATTAACTTCTTTTATCTTTACACAGTTATCTATTCAGATTGCTAATCCTTGTGACAATTATGCATGTTTTATCCTGCCTAGAGGTAAAAAGTGCAGAGTTTGCATGAGGTACTAGGTCAATAGCTATCTAAGCCTACCATAAAGTATTAGCGGAGTTGTCTCCATGTTTTCCAAATATTTTACCCGGGATCAGTTTGGTCAGCTTAATTAACATTTTTTTAGAAAATGTTATTTTAATTATTTTTTCAGTCTACGTACTTTGATGCAGTCAACTACACCTATATCTAAAAAGATGGTTCCTACTTGAAGTTTGTATTTTTAGTTCCACTGCCTACATTATATTGACATCAGACTTACACGTCTTAGAACTATACCCTTAATGTTGAACATCAAATGAGGAAGTTACAAGTACATTCTTTTCACTCGTTTGCACGACGCTGCTAGGCATTATCCCACAATCTAAATTGGTGTCCGGTCCCTAAGCTATTGGGCAGATGCATTCATGATTTAACTTGCCCCGCATATAAACAATGTTTAGGTACAAGGAAAGCTTAAATATCGCCTTCAATGTTCCTGTTATCTTTGCTATAAACACTATTTCTAGATAGCTATCTGCTCCAATCCTCACATAAACTAATATTGACCTGAGGCATTATACCCTTTCTTATATTATAAAAATCCATGAATGGATAAGTAGAACTTGAGCCGAATTTAGCCTCTATCTAATGATAATATGTGTGCCGTATTGCTTTTAACATAATTCATATACTTTCGATACAACTGTGTTAATAATGTGACGGATCGCTGTTAATGAAAACTACAAGTTCATTTTATGCAATGCGAAAGAACAGCGCGTACATGACATCGGGTTTAGTAAATAAAATGGGTTAAACAAAAATATCAATTTGTCTTACTGTTAATAGTTACTGTGTAATAGCACCAGAAAATGAAAATAATCCAATAAAATAAATGTCATTTAAATGTTTTTACAAAGAAAGATAATTCTTAAAATGACCAGAGCGTGAATTCTAGTTTGAAAAAAAAAACAAAAAAAAAAATAAACAACAGATACGCCTTTTTGTAGAGGTAAATCTCTATGCTAACTTTATATCTAGCGAGATACAAAGCAAATTAACGAATCATTATCAGAGTAACACAAACGTGATGACTTATGCAATCGTTTTTACATTTGCATAAATATCACCGATGTTTTCCGTTTTTGTGGAAGAACACGATATTATTTTCTGAATATTGTTCTGGCAACTTGTCGTTTCTGTACATGTTAAGGAGCAATATATTTTCAATATACATATTTGTTAAATCCTAGAAAATTAGAGAAATGGTGCGTTTTCATGTATACACTATTTCTGTAAATATTTTGAAAAAGTTTATAAAAAATTTATTAGACTGAAATCAAGATATTGTGATCCTGCATTTTTTTTGCGACATGAAAACAGTGTATTCAACTGGTAAATTATGTACATGTTAGACTTTATGATTCCGAGTATATTCGAATGTATATCGTGTTAAATTCTGCATTGCGAATTGCTTATGTCTAAGATACATCAGAACAAAACATATGTTTCGTTTTAATCTTCAGTCAGACATGCTTTGTCAGGTAGATGAATCAAACAGTGTTGGCCACATTCCACATGCGAATAAACGAGCGCAGTTTAATCGATCAAATGATGACCAAGAGTCTGTTCGTATGATTAAAATCACAACATCTGACAACATTGTTTGTACTTCTATATATACGAGGTGTGTAGCAAAACAAGGTACACTGACATATCATGAACTAATGACCCACTACATTTAGACCAATATGCATGACTCTGTCTGAAATAACCACCGAAATGCATTATATATAAGCTACTTTTTATTGGTTATCCCAGCTTTCAGTAATATATCGTACAGACTGGCGAATATATAGTTACGACCATTTTTATATAATAATGAACATTTTAACTGGCTACATTTTAAAGGAAAACAGACAGCAAATAAGCCGTCGATTGACAATATATATTTATCTTAAGGACACACACACGCACGCACGCACACAGAAAGAGAGAGAGAGAGAGAGAGAGAGAGAGAGAGAGAGAGAGAGATAGAGATTTCTAAAATCAAAGACAAATTACCTCGCATTGACAAGTCGGTTTCTTTTCAGAATTCAATATCCGTGATTTTTTAATTCTTACTTTCATCATATCTTCTTGTGAACTTTCTTGCTGTAAGACCGACGAGTATAACATGTAAAGACAAAATAAAACCAATATTGAAAAAGTTGCAAACCACGAAAATCGTTTAAGGTAACTCGTTTTTAATAAATATCCTTGTATTTGATATGAAGAAAAGTTAAATTTTAAATTTGAGGTGTCTGAAATTTACGCCTTTTCCACACCGTTTGAATATGAATACTAGCAGTTATGTTCCATTGAATACACATAAAACTGACTTGTGACGGTGAGAATCTACAACCAATTATAATGAATTGACATTCTATTGCGCACTGCGATATATAAAATAAAATCAATAATGCCGAGTCAATTTCCTACAAAATGTCGAAACGTACAGACAGCTTTTCTCAATTTAGATCTAAAATAAAATTTTTTCCTCAGAAATAACAATAAGAGAAATTATATGTAAATATCATAATAGAAAAATGAGTTGTAAATAAAAACTAAATTGGAAAAATATATCCTGCACTTCTTATATGAAAAAGCAGTTGGGTTGAAAAAGTATTATCTGGAACAAGTGGAAACCTACCAGTCGCCCTGACAAAAATGTATGTCTTGAAGTCTTGGTTTAATTATTCATTTTCTTTGAACACACGTGAATATTTACGGAAGTTACAAGAAACAAAAATAGAGACATGTGCAAACGTGTTCATGCGGCGGTTAAAGGCTCCTAAAAATGTGATGTTCATATACTTCCTTACAATAGCAAAAATGACAAATATGTTTGTGCACCTGAGCCCATTAGAAATATCTACACATCTGTGTTTATTTTGATACCCACCAAAGTGATGACAACGTATCTGCCATTTTTTACCAAAAAGTATGTATTTACCAAAACTATTCATAAAGATCTGCAATTATTTCATCATTTATCATTCATCAGCAATTATTTATGAACAATTTTATGTTTGCATTATTTACTGTTGTGAAAGAAACCATTAGCATAACTTGAGAGTATACTTAAATAAACGCGGAAACAAAACAATAGCTGATTATTGTTTCTAATATTAGATTACAATGTCAAGGTATACTAATCTGGCAATTTCAGGTTGCATAAACCGGTAACAGAAATGTCATAGAGCATTTTAGTTTTTTCATGTTTAAGCATTAAATGGCCGCCAATTTTCATTTTCCACACCTACTTTATGCTGCAAAAAAATGATGTACTTCTGTATATGCTATATTAAAAAAAATGTTCACGAATGTACAATACTTTAAGTTCTCATTCATGCGTGTCTTTTTACCATGGTAAATCTAGTATCTTTTCCCATGGACAACAGTTCCCATAATTTGGCAATGGGAAGTATTTTCTACGTGTGTCATTTCCAATGGTAAATATATCCGACGGGAAGGAAGTCCGATGGGAATATTTTATATAAAGTAGTCATGTTGATGATTTCCCGAAGGAAAATACTTTATAAGAAATTGAATATTCTTTACTAAATGACACAATAATCCTGAAATTTCGACGTATGATTCGCATGCAGATAATCGGCAGGTTAAGTACGAACGTCCCCGAACTACACATTTTCGGAAGCTACTTTTAGTGCGATAATAAAAAAAAATATAACATCATGAATTTCTGGCCCTGTTTACTGTATCAAAAACATATTTTGTCGTTAATAATAGGTCTTATCTGTCATTTTTAACCCATTTCGCATTATTGGTATGCTTAAGAAGTATCGACCGATCTGCCACAAACGACTTTAGCAAATTCATTATGTTTTGTTGGATATAAAAATAAAGATACTAAATACACTGGAAGTCACCGATACAGCGTATTTACTATTTTTATTATTTATTACTAGGAAGTGCGTAAAATATTAATATAACAACTTGTAATAAACTCTTGCTATTTAACGTAGTTAAAACTGTATATGCCAGACGGTATATCACATAATATGAGCTATATCTGGCAATCAAATATTTATCGTTGTCTGATACTCCTGTTGTGATGGTGGTACTCCTACTGTGCTGGTGGAAACCTCATACATTAATGGTTTCTAGGAACCGGTTTTCTCATTTTACCTGGTAAATATGTTGAAGACTATTTATTGTCCAGTGCTAAAGCATGGATCTGTTGTGTTGCTGCTGCTCATCTTGAATTAATAATGGTATGCAGATTTCACACATTTGCGCTCAGTAATCAGAGACTAGCAAGTTTTTTTTAAACTATGGTTAATATTATACCTCAGATATACAAAAGCCGTTTTGTGTGTATTAATTATTATATTGGATTTTATGCTGCATTTTGTGCATAATAAACCTGCTTATTTTTAATGGACCCTGTTCCAGACTGGAGGTAACGACAAAAACAATCTCTTAGTATTTAGTATTTCAACCTTGGTCAGCCATGGGACAACATAGACTTTCGCAGAATTTATCCCATCCGCCTATCCCAATTTGCAAATGTTGTATATAAACTTTATCAAAAATCTTTGAGCTTCTGCTCATCTGGTTGTCAAGCTCCTGCGTGGTAGATCTGTTTAAGGGAACAGGACAATAGCAGAATGTTGTTTTCCTACGTTCAACACACAAGGCTATGAGATGACTGATCGATAATTCCGTTATGTAATAAAATCTAAGGATTCTTTTGAAGCATATATGTTAACACAAACAATCAAAATGATAACAATTTTCAGTAATCATTTATAAATACTTGAATCACATCACAATCTTTTTATGTCTGACAAGCATGCATTTGTTCTATTACTGAACTATTTTTCAGCAAACTATTTCAAAACTTAATATGACCAGATAATTAGTATCAGGATATTACACTTTTTCAGGGATTTTGGGGTATCCTCCAGGCACATGTAATAATATTCTAATGCCGCCAGAACAATTAATCAAACTACATGAGTTTATTCATTTATTTTACAATCGTAGATAATCAAATTAAAATGATAATTATGCGGGATGTAAATTTAACACGAGTAGTATACGAAATACCGCACCCAAGCCACTTTGACCTCATTTAACCTTTAGTCTTCAGTTCAAGCCAACCAATGCCGACAAATTTCAGCAATTAACCCCCCCCCCCCCCCCCCCCCCCCCCCCCCCCCCCCCAACCACCCAAAAAAAAACAGATTTTCATAGTACTTTATGAAAACCTTTAGTAAATTATGTTTAAACGCTTCTGCTAAATTTTTGCCAAAATCCTGCAACGAGGGCAGCAAAGTGGCAGTCGCTGCCAACTTGGCAAACATTTGGCAAACTTTTTGCAGATTATTTTTATTGATAAAATGTAAAAGTATTTAAATTTATACTGAAAAGTAATTAATAATTATTTGTTCATTTTGTTTTACATTATTAATTTTTAGTATTTTATATAGTAAACCTTACAACGGTACTTTATCTTGTAACATGTTAATGAAAAATAAACAATAGTAACCGCATAATACACTTGTTTTGTCTTGATATTGTATATTATTACATTTTATATCCAAGATGTAATTCATTACTTCTTTTGGTGGTTGACTCCAAATGGGTCAAAGTACAAAGTATTAAAGTAACAAACCCAATGTGTTCTAGGCCCAACAGAGTCGTCCAAATGAATATTCCACATTCTTTATTTAATTTTGTTTTTGGTAAACTATTTCTACTAAACACACCCCTAAAGTTTTTAATTTTTAATTGTTTAACCCATTGTTCAATTTTAAAGTTAGTAATAGGTTTGTTTATATTTTTTATAGGAATTCGTCTGTAAGGTCTCCGTTGAGAATCAATCTGTATACATTTACCGCTTAACAAAGATGTAATCAAAGGTATTCCAAGACTAGCAGCCAACATGCCTAAAAACTCACCGTTTTGTTTTTGTTTTTGTGTTAATTTAATCACTCCAGATCCTACTAGCTGTTTTCTTTGATTAGTTGTAAAATATGGTGATTTCATATTTCTCTTATCATTAGCTACCGAAATCATGCCATTTCCAAGTAACTTACTGACACCAGTACTGGCAAGAACAGAAAGGGCTCCAACGCCTAACGCTCCTAAAGTTTGTCTTAAAGTTTTATAAATCAAATGAACACCTACTTCCACCCAAACCCAAGTTTACTTTAAAACATCTGAAAGAGCAAATCCAAGAATTTCATTCTAAGTATATTTTACTTCAAACAGACGCAGCGGCCGGCAATATTATCATCATTTGACGCCTACATCACATTACTTGATTCTACATTAGCAGGAAGTCGGACATTAAAGAGGGAAGTGGTAGGGGACCTGGACGTAAAGGTTGATAGGTCTGTCTTGCTGGTGACAGTTCGATAGAAGCATGAGTATGATATTTTTGTGGTTATGTTTTTTTTTTTTTTTTTTTTTGTTTTGTGTTATTTTTATTTTTCATTTCATTATTTTTCAATTCTATTACAATAACGTTTTTTGTTCCTAGATTTTCCACGCGGCTCTATAAATCATTGCACCGTCATTAGCTTTATATACATATATTCAGTTACACTTGTTTCGCCAATTATTCAAAAAGGGTAGACAATTGAAATGTAGTCCAACAAACAACAAAAAAGTAGTTTGTGTTGCTTACATGAATCCTTTATCACTGATAGATATATATTTTTTTCTAGAAGGCTTAAAAGCGCAAGGTCTGCAGTTCATGCCCCGAAAAAATATCGGGCGAACACTCTATGTCGACTTAATATGACCTGCAAGAAAACAGTTTGAATGTACTGAAATGATAAATCAAAGACTAAGAATTTCTACACGTCGCATGACATTAAGCCAAATGTATCTTGCACTCCTTTGAAGTCTCATTCCGACGGAACACATTTACATTTCTTTTCAGATTTGGACCATTTGCACTTCGTTTCAGTATTTCCGAATATTCACTGTCATGGAAAAATCCTCGTGAATTCATCAAATAACGAACATACTCAAATGGTCTGTTGTTAACATGGGAATATCCTGTTTGTCCAGGTGTTGCCCAACTTAGAACTACTCCTTCCCGGGCATGGTTAATAATGTTGTTTATAAAAATACTTTCGTACTCCTGTGGAATGTGTTGAGCAACTTGTAGACTCAAAATCCGGTCGTAGGCTGAAATTCCATATTGTGGAATTGAAAGATCAAGAAATGTAACCCGACCGTCACTTGTTATTTCGCAATACGGTGCACCGTCATATGCATCAAAACTCTTAACTTTCCCGGAATTTAAAATACGTTGTTTGTAAACACCAGGACCATCTCCAAAACTTCCTATGTGTTTATCTGAAATATGTAACAAACAAGTGATCTATTCGTATTCTTACAGATTCTGCATTGTATAATTTGTCAAAATTAAGTGAAAAAAGCACTAATTTAAAACCGCAAAGCATCAAAATCTTAAGAACCTAAAAGTACATGTCATGATACTGGTTATATGACCCTGGGAAGTGCCTACGCCTTTAGTATCTTGAACAATGGTTTGGGTCCAATCGCTAAGGTGACTGTGTCTTAGACTAGCTGACACACGATGTACAATGTCCATTGTTAAAACGTAGAGCTGGTGAGACCAAATATCTCATATATAGAATTTTCCTCTGGCTACCTTGCCTAAATGATTCGTGTACCAATGATTCGTAAATGATTTATTATGAGCTAGACAATTTCAGGGGTCAGGAAAATCACTAAATGTTTCAAACTATCAATATTCAGTTAAAAATGATTAGCTCAAACTCCTGTAGGCTGGAGACTCTATACTTGACTGGTCTTTTTGTTGAAGTTCCCGTCAGACAATGTCTTTAAATCAACAACATACGAGTCCTATCGCATAGATGCTCGGCCTCTGTCCTCTCAAACTCTATAAGATTGCCCTGACTCCTGGATGCTCAGCGCCTATATGCTATCATATGTAGCATTCAACTACCATATAGGTATTATCCCCGATGCCTTGGCTGTACTTCGCCAATAATGCTGAACCGTCTATAAGCTGGAACTCTCCTACTATCTCAGTAGATTACCAAACACTGGGTCTCTGTCTCAGCTTCCCGATGCTCAGCCTATATATGCTATCGTCTATAGCATTCAATTACCTTTAAGGTAAAACTCCTATGCGCTGGCCCTATAGCTCGAAACCTTATCGAAATTCTGCTATTCTTCTTTAGTCTAAGAACTTCCAAAGTTTTCTTTTTTATTTATCCGCCCTGACAGGGTAACTGCAATAGTCTCCTTCTCAAGGTACTGGGATAAATTATTAGTTGAATCCTAGATGTGTCTTCTTCAACCGCTGGATACCGAATGAGCTCTCTGTCATCCATCTACCTATTTATACCCCAGCAGACGTGCTATTTTTAGAACTTGTTTCTGATTGGTCCAAATTTAAACATAACGTTTTACAACGAGTACTTGCTCTATCAAATATCTGGTTCCCTATAACTTTTGTATATGACATAATGTGCGAAGCTGGGACCCAGCCATCCACATAATGAACCCAAATCAGTCACAAATGACCCAAATTATATTATTAAGAGCAATTCAACAATAATTATAGCAATAATAGCATGGAAAGGGAGTCAAGCACTATCTGTGCTTAATGTATTACGTTATCAATATATCAAACATACAAATTATTCTGACATACACTTTAGGAAATGAAATCAACGATATTGAAAGGTCTTAGGTTAATATATTTGTCTTGAGAAATCGTGTAAAATACCATTGGCACAAAAGTGTCCCTGGTATATTTGTCAAATGGTTGATATATCGAACAAATTAGGTAATGTTTACATGTATATATCAAGACTGCGTTACTTTTTTTATAACTCGGTTTCCTTCTGGTAAGGAAATAGGTGCATTAGTTTCAAATATAGAGGTCGCATAATTTGTTATTTAAGCTTGATGCTTCTATACCCTGATTGTAGACCAAAAATTATACGTCTACGGTAATTTGCTTTTACATGAGGTAAATACATTTATACCGGTATGAAATACAGTATTAACAGGTTACGTTAACTGACTACCTTACATTACAGACATACTGTTGAAGAATTAACAACAGTTTATCGTACGCTGCGTTTTATTTTTTTATAAAATACATGAAAAACTAATGTGTATCAAGTGGCTGGTTCGGTAGCAACCCGCTTGCCTGTTGCACGTAAAGAAAACAGGGCATCTATTTACTAAATGCCAGACTAAATGTACCACTTATATTTTTTTTCTTCCGGGGCATCGACTCCTGAATCTTAGCATAGCACTAGTAAACTAAATGGATAGTTTTGTAAGTGATGATTATACGTTAAACGAACAATTCACGTTAAATGGACAATTTTATTTAACCTTTTGCTATTCTTGAAAAGGGCCAACATGTTTAAAATATCCATAACTGGGGTGCACAAATCAACAACACTGCCAAAAGCATGTATTTAGTATTTTTATACAATCAGGCTTTATTCTCGTTATAACAAATATGTAATAACAATATTTTTGCAGTTTACTTAAAAGTGCGGTAAACAAAAACATAATTCAAAAGTAATACTTTTACACGAGTTATTTTGAGTACAAACAGTTATTTTTAGTACGGATAAGTACGGACCTATCTGCACGCTTTCAAGATATATATGAATTTTGTTCCTACAATCACGTATATGGTTCCTAAGAACAAACAATTACACAAGTTACACGCGATTTAATATATTTATCTATTGTACAGACACTGAATTGATAAGGGAGTAAACAGCCGGAGTAGCGAGTAATCACATTGTCAGCCCTGAAGTGGAGATGGCTGTGCGTTCCGGGTGGGGTAATTATATTATTATTATTATTAGACTAGATTTGTTATGGTTCGAAAAAAGGGTATTATTGAAAAGACAAGGTTCAGATACCAGATGTCTATCTATGCAGGCTCAACTAATCGTACCTGGCAAAGCATTTCAAACATAAAAATCATGTATTAACAGCACGTGAAAGCTTAACAATCTGCACAGCGATCTAAACCAAACAAAACACTTGCATGTTAATTTTAGTCCTGAAAGGGGGCTGAATTCGCTTTCGTCTAGAATAGTTTGAAGACGGGACATATGGGATTCACTCAAAATGAGTTAATAAATCCCAAAGGTGAATACTGTAGTGGTAACATAAGTGCTACCTGACGTCGCGTGCTCAATTATGTTGCTCTAGCTTTTATAAATGTTGTTGTTTCGTGATAAAGGAATTCACCTGGCGGGTACTGATTTAATTTTCACTGTTTTGTAATTAATAAATTGGTTTAAGTTATTAGAGTTGACGAAAACTAGTTCACATTCCAAAGTGGTGCATTTTACCACTTAACGTTCCAAAGCGGTATACGTCTATTTTCCTTTAGTATATATGCTTGCGTCTGTGTAAAATGTTCATGACTTTATTATGGTATTGTTATGAATGTGCTTAGTCGGTGTGCACGTTTGTACATTAATTACTCGTTCTACCTTTTCCGTATTTATGACAGTCTGCGGAGGGCCCTAAATAATGTTGGAATAAATTTTGGCCCAATCCGTTTGTATCTATTTGATTTAATGCTTTTATTAAATGTGATATATACAATAAATAATGGCTAAACTAAAACGGTGTTGCTTGAATGAGATTCTGTCTGTTGACTTTTGTTTAAATATTTAATAGATGTGTTCACATAAATTAATATGAATTAGAGTAAATAATCTTTTTTATCGTAAATATATGAATATATTTGTCTTTCTGTAAATACATTTCTGGTACCAATGGCTTTTTCTTATTATTTTTTTTTTGTTTTTCCAGTAATAGTATGTATCAGATCTACTAGTAACTTGCCGTTATGCAAATGAATTTCAATCTGTCACTGAAAATAAGAAAAGAATGAATAACATGACGCATTAAACCTTTAAATGTGAAGTCTGCATTTCTATATGCTGATAAATTGGACAATAGTAGAATATAAAGAAATAAGAAAAACAAAACAAACCTTTAAAGAAAAGGATTAACGCCGTTACAAGTCCTTCATCGGTGACGTGTTCTGCTTTTGTTGCTTTCGGACACCAACCGCCCGTATTGGTAGTTTCCTCCTTCGCATCTTTCTTGGACTGATAAAGGGAATAAAGTTTATATATTTAACATTCAACATAAAGACACTACAATCGTTAACTTGGCGTTTCAAATTAGGGTGGAGGTGTTCATTGAAAGGGGGAAGTGACGCCATCAACAATCGGATACAGTGGAAAGCTTGAGTATATAGACAAAACAAGTGAAAGACGCCTGGAAGCATGCATACCCACGAACTTCAATACATCCTGGACAAATCATTTATATTGAGTAACTCAATAGAAAAGTGTTCGGAAAGAATCATTTAAAAAGCAATAACACTGTAAAAGCTTACATAGTGAACATACATAAATCAGATCAATCCGTAGAACATATGGTTGCTATTTACTAAAGAGAAGATAAGCTATTTACTTTGACTCTCATTGATCACCGCCCTTAGAAGAAGCTTTTCATCCTTTGTTTGGTCAACAATACCAGAAGCTTGACTAGGAACAAAGTACGACTTCAAAATTATAGCAGTGAGTTGTGAGGCGCCCCTGCTGATAGCACCACTGATTTAATACCATACAAACACAACAGCCCATTTCGTGGCCACTCCACTTCTTTACTGATGAAAGAACCATGCTTAACGTCTACTATTTAAAAGAAATGTGTCCCTGGATGGTGATCTAGCTCCCTCCAGCATAATGATCTGGCACCGTCCTGGATGGTTATCTTGCACCCCTAGCTAAAATTTCATTGGGTGTCAGAGACCTTCCGTTAATCTATTTTGAGCAGCATTTCCAAGGTGCCAGATCACAAGCCTTGACATTTTGTTGCTCAAACAGAGGGGCAAACATCTTTTTAACATTATTGATGCTAATTAGATATTTATTTTCAAGTGATATGTTCTTTTTTCTTCTTCTGATTGTGCTGCTTTATTTCTAAGGCAAACTTGAAAATGTAGGGCCAATTTCCCCGACTAAACAGCCGTCGACTAAAAAAGGTAATTTTAATTTAAATTTTACACAATTGATTCAATTTTATTCATAAAATTTCAGTGTTTCGTCTAATTTTCACTCATTTATTTATTTATTGATATTTCAATTTGGTTTAACGCAACACTATTTCGGTTATATAACGGCGGGCAGTTAACCTAATCAGTGTTTCTTGATTTTGTACCAGTACAAACCTGCTCTCGGCAAGTCACTGCCAGCTTCCCAACATGAATCAGAAGTGGAGGACAAATGATTTCGGACCCCGTGATCCATAGGTCTACGCTCTTTCTAATGAGCTAAGCGGGTAGTTTTATATTTTGGTAATAGTCAAGAAAAAGATCCCGTTATACGGTTACTATAGCAAAACTGCTTTCACAGTTTGTTATGCTACTGTATTGTTTGACAACGTATTTGTTTTTTACTTGTAATAGGCAATTTTTTATTGTTTGATATTAAAGAAAATCATAAAGGAAAGCTAAATGGATTAAAAGAATGACCACACTAAACTAATTTGTTAACTAAAATGAGAAATTAAGCACGAAACAGTCAATAAACTTTACTTTTTCGGTTTTACTTAAATAATATGGCATTAAGCATCATAAATATATTCCCCTAAAGTCCAAATAATAATGTTTTATGGCATTATTTTAATGTAAAATTAATTCTAAAGGCATGACACACACTCATAATTCAAAGAAAAACATTTGTCTGTTTTACAAATATATATATATATATAAATTATCATATCAATGTGTACATATCTTCAAACCCTTCTATCAAACATTTACTGAATTAAGACGTCATACCTCGCATTCTAATTGACCAATTCTTTTCCTTTCAGAATTCAACAGCGTTGAAAGTTCGTTTCTTTGTTTTATCAAAATGTGCAGTAATCTGCTATCGTTGTTTGCAGGTAGAAATATCTCTTTTCGTGTTTTCCCTGTTTGTAAGACGAGTATATACTGACAAGCAGTAATAAGACTGATATGAATACAGCTGCTGTCCAGAAATACCGTGTAGAAAAAATCATAATTACAAACTATCTTTGCTTTAACTAAGAAAAGTGTAAATGTTCTGCGCAAAGTGTATAATATTTCCATCTAATCCTTTTCATATGCATCTACGTGTTAAAATGGATGTGCCGTAATTGTCTTTTGTGTACACTTCAACTGACGTTCCGATATAGGTTTGCTATGCGCAGCACTGTATAGTTTAACTAAAACGAACATTATAGTTGCTCTTCTTGTTAATATCATCTTTTTCAAATATAAAACGTAATGAAATGTGTTTACATAAATAGTATGAAAATACAGAAAACGAGTTGCAAATAGAAATTTTAAAATTGAAATAAATATTAATCTGCGCTATTTTTAGGAACAAGAAAATAAATAAATTAAAATAGTCACTTTTATGGATGTTTCCTTTTGGAAAGGAACATTTGCATTACTTGTTAAGTTAAATGCCTCAGTGCTTAAATATTACATAAAAAAACATGTTTTGTCATTAATCACTTACGAACATTATTGTGTTCATCGCTCATATCTGAAATGTAGTATGTACGTTGAAGCGATTCAAAATCACCCATCAATCTATCTAATTGTTTAATTTTTAAGTGTACATTTGATCATAATCTAAACAAAATTGACCTATAATTCTATGTTTTCTTTGTCGATCTCAGTTTTATTTCTCCGTTCACCTGTTAAAATTTGTGTCTTTTTTAATCTCTGAAAGGAAAGTATTTGACCTAGAGTCAACATCAAAGAATTGTTGTTTAAGTTTTGTTTGGTATTTTTATGTCGGTCAGACAGGAACTATGGCCCTGACAAACAGAAGTATGATTAATGGATGTAAAAGCATGTGTTGCACGTATCGCAAACAGAAGTTAATCTAGAACAAAAAACGTAATAGGACTGATATTTAGCATGTGAAGTTTTGCTTCCAAAAATAAAGAAAAATTGATTTTGTGAAGTATCCTTAATCCCCAAGCCACACAAGAAAATATGAAAGTTTATTTAGGCTTGCGTTGTCAACAATTAACATGGTGTAGGTGGGGCAAATCTAGTTACAGTTTACAGGAACTGAATTTTGAGCGGGAAATATGTTAGCTTTGTCATTATTCCTGTTTAGACTGTATAAGAATCATCATTAAATACTTATACATGTATACATTTACCTGATAGTACCAGTTTTGTTGATGAGAATTTTTCAGGAAATGTCACACATACGCGTTTGACTTCGACCTCATAGACTGTGACAGAATATGGTCAAAAATGTCATCCAAGTTTTAAACACAAAATAGACCATAAGTAGATATTTTCTTCAGTTCATTTTTTTCTTGTCAGTAACACTTTTTTGCAGAATAAATTTAGAAATTGATTAGTGTAACTGTCGCATTGACCGAAGTTGAGTTAAACCCTGATAACAAGTCGTAAAAATGTGCACGTCGCCATCAATGGTCAGAGGATCTTTTCAAGTGCTAAATATAGTATAATATGTTTAAATTGATGCTATATTCGTTCATATAAATGTCCCACATCAATTATAAAATTACTTATCAAACAACAGGTTGTCTAACGGCAAAATTAACGTTCAAATCAAAGTACAAGAAAAAATTACATATTGTATTGTCTTGCCCCATGCTCGAGGCAAGTGTACGACGTAAGTTTTAGATGGAAATAATCACCCATTCTCATATAACTTTAACCATACATAGTTGCCGTGAATAAAGACGTACAGAATAACTCACCCACATAAATCCATTAACTCTTTTAAGTACCCACACCCAAACAAAATGTGCATTTTCACACACCCACAACCGTAACTTTTAACATCCTTTATCGCATTCTGTCAATTTCTCGTCGTGACTTTTATTAGGCTATTGAATCAATATAGTTTTCTGATTACATTAGGTCTAATCTAGCCGTCACAAATATTACTTTCACTACAGCTCTTTTTCTGTGTAACTTATATTAATGTATTCTTTTTGTTTCGGCGGACAAAAATGAATGTACAGAAAAAAAAACCGTTTCCCCAGCGGAAATGTCACACAAGGGCCTACTCGTTAGACAGACGTCAAAGTACGTGCTTTTTCTAAAAAATGTCGGAATATGTCACAATGTTATCCACATTTGATTTAAATTAAACCAACCACACATATTACCTTGTTCAAGTTATCTGTTTTCTCAAATCAAAACCCCCCCCATTTCACCCCCCACCCCCCCCCCACCCCCCCCCCCCCCCCCCCCCCCAAAAAAAAGAAAAAAATATATTTCCGTTCTTTGCTTGAGACGTACAAAACTACCGAAAATTTGAACAACCAGGTTCGTTATTTGTAGAAAAAAAATTGAGGCTATGTGCACTAATTGCAAAGAGGAGAGGAAACCGCAAATATATATTCTTTCCTAAATTATACACACATGAGTCTATCCCAAGTGCTAGTCGTCCACTCGAGTGTAGTCCATATCAATATGTCGTGCCATTTTCTCGTTTTATAAAGGCCATTTTCATGCAAAATACAAATAACATTTATTGATGCTTGATTGTAAAGAGGAGTGTCTGCGGATAATTTGAAGCTATGTTATATGCTTGAAAAATGTGCCGAAGCTGTTTAGTAAAATGAAAGTGAAAGTAAGTATTTCATGATGTCTTCCTACGCAGTATTAGCATTTTCGTCACGTGTGTCAGTCACGTGGCCATGGTTCAATTGCATTATGGTCAACCCGATATCTTTGGATTTTTTTAGTGCCTACAGACAGAAGGGTAGTCTCGCAAGAAGTCCTGATTAAACATGTATTTGTTTGTTATTTTTACATAGAAAATAGTAGCGGATTAATTTAATACCTTCTAACCTAGAGCCTATTCTATCTATTGTTTTCTCAACTTTTTTCTGTGTAATTTAAAGGTATTGAACTCAAGACCGCACAACGACAACAACAAAATACAACATTTATTAAGAGGTACGAACATTATTTTAGCTATATTTCTTAGGAATACTTTTAAAGTTAAGTTGCTGACAGATTGTGTTATGGAAACACATAAGATCTAGTTGTTTTTACTATTTTTTTTCATTCAAAATTGGTAAGCGTTTGTAACGAGGTACTGACTACTTGGATAATAAATATATACTGTTTGCACTTGCAAGGTATATGGATAAACATTATTCAGTAGGAATCCAATATGTATATATCTCGTTAAATAAAGTGTTAAACTTCCTTAAGGTAGTTCTGCACTTTTGATAAACCGGAAGTGATGGCGTAACGTCATTTATCCAGAAAAACGTGGAATAATGCCTGGATTCGGCGTACGGAAACGAAAATCAGTTTGTGAATTAAGGACAGCCTCTGAGTAAATGTATTTAAATGGCACTCTAACTCTCTATCTAAAGTTAAAGTATGATATATTGAAACATCTTACACGTTTAAAATTCAAAATAATGTCTTAAAATTAGCTTGAAATAGGCGGTTCACTTTAATCATAGCCAAATATCTCAAAAATAAGCACACGGACCTATACATTTTATTTCACCATATTATAGGCCATTTGTTTATTTACGACTGTGAGAAGTTTCATCAAAATCTACATTGTAGAAAAATTTCTATTCGCGAAAATATTATTAAAATTGCGTTTTTCCAATAGACTCCCATTATGAAAAATTGCATGAGGTCGAAAGTTTTCAAATCAGTCTAGCAAAAAATTAAGCACACGACCCTATCTTTTTTATTTGCTGACTTTTCTTAGTATATTCCGAAGTTTTGAAAAATCGAAGTTTAATCAAATTATACATTGTAGAAAAAAATTCGATCCAAACGTGCAGAACTACCTTAATAAATTACATAAAATAGTATGTTGTGTCTGTTGCTTAAACAGGCTGTCTAAAATGGTCTTATGTCTTTATAATTATTCCCATATAAGTATGACAAGATTTGGTTTTAATTATAACTATTTAAAATCCATCTTCATGATCAATATGTTCTTAATTTACAGTATAATGATGGTTCCGTTCATGAAATAAATCACTACTTTATATTCATATTTTTGGCGGCCATTTTCCATGTAGTCCGTATAGAAATCGAGACCAGAACTCTATTCCTAGAGTTAAGCTACAGCTTCCCGGACCTTAGTTTTTCGATTTCTCTTATTGGCACTTTTTGTTTTAGATAAGTTAATAATTTCTTTTTCATTCATTCAATCTTAATCCCTTCCTTAATAAGATATTTGATACCATGGCACCCCAAATATCTCAAGTTTGTTAGTTCCTTTATTCGTTTACATCTAAGATATTCACTTCCAATATCTATGTAAATTTTGTTCCTTTCTGTCGGCCCGAACAATTTTCTGCACAACGGATGGTTGTTCACTATTTTATTTCTTCTTGGGATAATATTCTGATATTGGCCGAACAATTCCTGTCCAAAATCAAACTATACTTGGGGACTCCTAAGCACTTTTTTACATTTTTTCCACCATTTAAGATAAGTCCCTTCCTTATCACTATTTATCACCATCTAGGGATAGTCACTTTCTATCACATATCATAGTGCAGTCACTATCTCTTTCCACATATTTTTACTCATAGAGTAGCCATTATTTCTACCAATATCTATCTAATATTCTGTCCTTTCTGTCGGCAGAACAATTCCTGCACAACAAATGGTTGTTCACTTTTTCTTTCCTGAGATGATATTGTGATTTTGGCAGAACAATTCCAGCACAACATCAACTGTACTTTTAAACTTACTTTTCAAATATTTTAATTGCTGTACTTTTTGGCAGAGCAATTCCTGTACCAAATCACCTATAATCATTTTCAATTGATGTAGTTATTTCCTTGTTGTATTCTTGCATTGGGGATGTAACATTTGGCTTGAAACTTGCTGTCTCTGGACAAGTGTTAATTCAATCTTGCGTTGAAAGTGTTTATTGTTGGTGCCTCTATTACATTATTTGGGAGGTTGTTCCAGTTTATAACCACTCTATGACTAAATGCACTGGTCCTTGTTTCATGTTTAGCATAGTCATTTTGTAGTTTTCAGTTATTCCCCCTAGTTACAACATTGTGACTAAATTTCAATAGTCTTGTTGCTGTTATATCTAGCTCATTTATGAGTTTGTAAACCTCTATGACGTCTGCTCTATATCTCCTGTATTCAAGAGTCGGTAAGCCGAGTTGTTTAAGTCTTTGGCTGCAATCTAGTCCATTGAGATTCTGTAGCGCTCTCGTTGCTTTTCTCTGGACATTTTCTATTGCTATCGCATCGTTTTTGTATTTAGGAGTCCAGATGACCAAGACATACTTTAGATGTGGGCGTACTAGAGATTTGTATAGTAGCAGGAACATTTCTTTATCCATATATGTAAATGTTTTCAACATCAGTCCCAGGTTCCTGTTTGCCAATTTAACTCAGTGCATGTGTGTTTGTTAAAGGATAGTTCATTGTCAAAAATTACACATAGATCTTTTTCATGTTCTACTTGCTGAATCCTGTGTATTTTCTTTTGGCTATCTTTCATAAAGAATTCAATAGGTCTTTCTTTTCCGATGTGCATAGTTTTGCATTTCTTTATGTTGAATATCATCTGCCATTTTACAGCCCAGTCACAAACATCAAAAATGTTGTCTTGTAGAATGTCTGAATCTGAATTGATTAACGAATGCCTTTGTCTGTAAAAACTACTAGTCATATAATTATAATGTAGGACTAATACACTTTTTCTTGTGTATTAACGTCTGCAGAAGCCTGCGGGATTGTTTGTGACCTAGACCGAAAGTCGAGGTCAAAAACATATCCCAAGGGCTTCTGCAGACGTTAATACATAAAACAAACGTGTATTGTCGACATCCTTGCATAAAAACACATTACACGACGACTTAAGGCATTGTTTTCATATGTGATGACTTTACGATTCCAGTACATTTTAGTTACCATTCGGTTGTTCTTTGAAACGGTAAACATGAATTCGGCGAAAAATCAGGTAAAAACATACCGACTGATACTAACAAAAATCGAAAATATAATAACTACAAACGAGCAATAGCACAGGTTACACGCTATACTTATTTATTAACAGTTATTTACAATAACTGAACAGACGCTTTGTAAAGGCAGTGAACTCTAAGAGAAGCTAGTGCGTACATTGATGGGGGCAGTACGTTTTGGGTTTGAAACTGATACAGCTAAACATACTATGGATTACATTGTATCTATAGTGATACAAGAAGAGGTTGTTATGGAAGAAACAAGACGCAGATGCCAAATATCAGTGTGCGCAAAAATACATACATATGTCCCTGGCAAAGCATGTCAAAAATAAAAATCACGTATTAACAGCTAACAGCACGTGAACTGCCTTGTTTGCACACGATTCTTCTCCCGTTTATACATGAGCGGATCCAGTGAAAAAGTAGTTTTTATGCAAGAATATTGATAATAATGTTCCTGTAAAGGACTTGTAAGCAGTCGGTTACACGTTATGGATGTACAAGCGTTTTTTTTTGCAGGATATCCGCCATTTTGAGAAATGTTTCTTCGAATATTGCTTTCTAACAAAAGTTTTGCCAAAACTTAAAGCCAAATAATTAAAATATGGCTAATAATGTATCATTTAACCAAATAGAATCTGCTTTTACGAGAAAAAAAATCACCCTTATTTTGGGCTGGCATTTGCCTAAAATTGACGTAAGTTTTACAACGGGGTAGGGGTAGGTAATTTCAAATATCTATGAAAGAAGATCAGGTTTGGTTTTGATATTTTTCTGACTGATACATATAATAATAAGCTATAATTGAAATAAACATTTTCAAGACAGCAATTTATTTTATCTAGAATATATAAATTAAAACAAAAAGAACAAAAATATGAAAATTCACCAGTTTTTGAAAGTTTTTCTTAATAAATCTCTTAGATGCATGGTGACCCCAACTTTTTTTCTTTCCATTGTTAAGAATTTTTTATGCCATTAAAGCTGCAAAATATTTTCAAAATCTTACCGTCAGTTTTTTTGTAGATCTAAATACATGTTTTCCATCGAAAATAAAGTGGGTGGAGTAATTATGTCAACATGTAAGAGCTGTCAGTGGACAGCGCGCTCGACTATTCTCAGTGCTTGATAGTATAATATAAGCAATGAGTAAACCTTTAACATTACAATAAGCATATTCTAAGTCGAAAAGTGGCCATAATTCAGTCAAAATGCTTGATAGAGTTGCCTCCTCCTTTCTACAGACTGGGGTCATGTTGGTAAACAAGTATGTAAAATATGAAAGCAATTTCTCAATGGACTTTGAACATATGTGGCGTGGTACGCAAACTTTAACATTTGTTCTAAGTTGAAAAGGGGCCACAATTCAGTCAAAACGCTTGATAGAGTTGCCTCCTCCATTTTACAGACTGGGGTCATGATGGTAAACAAGCATGCAAAATATGAAAGCACTATCGCAATGGACTTTGAACATATTTGGGGTAGTACGCAAACTTTAACATTTATTGTAAGTAGAAAAGGAGCCATAATTCAGTCAAAATGTTTGATAGAGTTGCCTCCTTCTTTTTAAAGACTGGGGTCATGATTGTAAACAAGTATGCAAAATATGAAAGCAATATCTCAATGGACTTTGAAAATCTTTGGGGAGGTACGCAAACTTTAACATTTGTGTGACGTTCACGCTTACGCTCACGCTCACGCCGACGCCGGGGCGAGTAGGATAGCTCCCCTATTCTTCGAATAGTTGAGCTAAAATGAAAGAGATTTGTTAGCGACATTTATGCTGAAACAATACTACTGACATCACCTTGTATTCATATTAACCTGTAAGACATGAAACCCTTAATAGTCCAGTAAATCTAGTGTCAAAAATGCAAATAACGGAACAAAATTGCACAGAAATGGTTTTTGTGTTGTCATATTCTATAACATGTGCTGAGTCTATAGTGAAAGATTTACCAAAATCCAAGTATGCAAAATATGATTTTTGGACAAAATAGCTGGAAACTGTATCTAAAACCGCGATTTTCTGGAATATTGAAAATACGCCTATATCTATGAGTAAATTGGAATGTTTAAGCTTAAAAATATTGAAACGTATCTTGTATATTGTTTTCAATGACTTCTTAACATTAGATGTATATAAAGATACACAGAAATACCTTTGATACACTTTTATAATGCATTTTAAAGTTCTTTAACTGTCTTGCAAATATTTTTGTTTTAAATTTGTGGATCAGATTTGGAAGAAAAGGGTTGGAACCCTATTATTTTTTTTTTCACTTGAAGAATAACTATATGAAATCTCTTTCAAAGTCAAATATAGGACCGTAGAAAGCATTTTCAGATACGGGGCACGGGCGCACACATTATCAAAATCAGCTAAAGTTGACTCGCTGTCAAAATATTTGCCAAAATCTGTCAAATTAATAGGGTGACCCCACCCCGACTGTTCCTACGGCTCTGAAATACACAGGTAGGCAAGTATGCATGCGGATATGAATGCATTCTTTTATTTGATTTCCATGTCTAACTTACATAGTTACTTCCTGTATGACTGTAATCATGATGTCTGCTGAACTTTTAACATTCAGGAAACACTGTCTCTCAGCAAAACAGATATTTCTGAATTAGTCTACCGACCTACTCACCACAGATATTCTACAAATATGTTCCCTTTTATTTCTTCAGAAATAATCAAACATGTCCTGATTTCTGAGCTATTATTTTTGTAGATGTAGTTAAATGGGGGGTGGCAGGAGGTGAATGAGAGTAGTGCTCTTGTGCTGGGCGAATGTCCGAAACCTTGGGGGCAGCAGGCAAATAGCTCTAGGGCTGTTAGTTCTCTACTGTGTCCAGAATTTAGTCTTGAGGAAATTAGTGATGATTATCCGCAGAGGAGCAGTACATTGACCGGTAACCAGCTTGATGACTGTATCAGATGATGGTGGGAGTAATATTGCTGACACCACTAATGCTAGTAGGCCTGGTAGGAATAACACCGTATTTAATCAAAGCAAGTTGATTAGTACTGGAGATCATTAAGAGACTGTATCCACTCATAATCTTAGCACTATATGTGTTAGTACAGATATTGACCTTTCTTGGAGCGCCCCTTACAGTTTAGAAAATATGGCAACCGTATCAACCCTTAATTCCAACATCCAAAGCAATCTGGCCAAATTCTGTATCTACCATTCTGCCCAAGCAATGTGCAATTTAGACAATGTGGATACCTAGTAACCCTCAAGTCTAGCACCCATATGACTTATGCCATAAATAAGATACCTTACTTACCCTTTCTTTAGATGCCCTTGAAAAAATGGATACTGTAGTCACACCTGTTTCTAGCGCTCAATGTTTTCTATACAATAATGTAGGTACTACGTATCTAACTTTTCTCCTAGTTCTATGTGTGCTATAGACAACACGGATGCTGCATTCATCCAACTGCCGACACCAATACATGTATAGCGAAACTGGCCATCACTATACCGGGTCCGATACTCCTATTAGGGGCGGAAGAGATTTAACAGACAGATATAAATACAATGCAGTCACTAACTACCCAAGATGGCCTTGGATTTCACTTGGTGATACAAAATATTTCCAGTTGGAGATACAGAATACGTGTAGATTCAATGGAGTCTGGAAGTTAAGCGATGCTGCTCGTCGATGATTGTTCCTCTTGGCAAGGTGATTGGGATCCTCCTCTCTGATTGGCTGTTTCACCTGTGACCTCTTACAGTGATCTAATTGAACTTAACTGAATTCCCACTACAGAACTTTAGATTGTTAAAGATTTAGTCAGCACTTAACTCCAGTACAAGTACAAACGATTTATCACAACTAAGTCCTCTGCACGTCGAACAGACGGAATAGTTGTCATGAAAGTTGTTTGCTGTATGTGCCAATCAGGGTCCAGTTGTTCGAAAATTTAACGGGCTGTTGAACTAACCGCCGGTTAACTTTTGATTTAAAATTTTAGTTAATGTGGAAAACACTAGTATGATGTTTTGATTTATGGTTAGGACATTTTATTGTTCATATTCCTTTATCTAAAACTTTGATTTACTAAGTCTTCTAAAATGTTGAAATATCACCCTAAATGTTACTCAACCATTAGCTTAATCGCCCGTTAAATTTTCAAACAACTGGGCCCATGTAACGAGGTGTAAAACATTAGCATGTAGTTGCAGAAAAGTAGGTTTGGAATGTAGTCCACATGCAGTGGACTTGACAATCTGAAGTTCACTATATCTACAAAAAATAAAAGCTCAGAAGTCAGGACTTGTTTGATTATTTGCCTTGATATGTACTGGTAGAGATACTAGGTATTACAATACCATATAGCATTTAAGTAAAGCTATACAGTGTGATAACTTCTTAAAATATAATATTTGTGAAATTTAGTTATTACCCTTACAGAAATAATAGGCCTCTCGCTACTAGAAGCAGCTAGGTAGATCTAGCAGTTAAGTAGCTGCTACCACACTGCTACCAGTAGACGCTAGATGCTATTGGTGGTGTTTCGTATGCAAATAAGTTTTCCTGCTACTTGTTATGGCTAACTGCTACTTTTTCCTGCTACCTCAATTGCTGCTACTTGTTACTTTCTTTTATAGTAGCGGCAAGCTGCTACCTTTTTCTGTTACTTAGCTTCTATTGGTAGTGTTTTGTATGCAAATTAGTTTTCTTGCTATACTGGTAGCCGCTACATATCTGCTACCTTTTCATGCTACCGAGCTGCTACCTTTGAGATTATTGTAGAATATTTCGTGGATGTCATCTAATCCGCCCAGGGTAAACATAGTAAAGTATCATGAAGATTGGACCACAAAAATAATTAATGTACTACCCCCACAGTATTCAAAACTGAAAAGGTTGACCTTGATATCATGACTAAGACTCATGTAGATTGCAAAAAAAATATGGCCTCTAGCGTGTCCACAAAGAAATCGTCTATGCCTATAATCAGATGACAGGCTGTCAGATTACTGACAGAAGTGGTCTCAAAAGCTCAGCTGATCACACTGAGATATTGGTGAGCTAAATAAATGTAAAAGTTCCAAAGACTGGCTCAAAATACAGACCCAAAATCAACAAAAGTGAAAAGTAAGAAAATATTAACCATTGGTTATGTGGAGACATAATATTGACTAGATCAAGATTTGATTTCATAGAGCTGTCATTGATAGAAAAGTGTGTATTGATCTATCAAAAGGTATGTATCGATGATAAAAAATAACAGGCAACTGTCATTTGATATTAATTTTATCAGGTCGAGGCTGATATGCGCTGCCGAGACCTGATAACATTTGTATCAAAAGACAGCTTTTGTTTTTCTATTTATCATGTAAATCACTCAACCTAACTAGAACAGAATAAGCCCTCATCTCTTGTTTTTAATATTGACTTCTGAAGCAAAAAAAAAAAAATATTTTACGGATTTCAAAATGCATCGGCTCCTGGAATATCTGGATGAAACAACATAACAGCGCCATCTTAAATTCAACTAGGACAATGTTTTTTGACTTTCTGACATTCTTATAAAAACTAGCAATCAGAGAGACTGTTACCTGCGTGAAAAAAATCACCCACTTGAGTAAATCAGAATAGAGAACATTTTATACATTTGAATCGGGCAACTACATCACATGTCCCAAACACTGAACATTGCATTTCCACCTACATACATTGTGATATCATGATAAATGTTAGGGGGCCTACACAATGACATCAAATTGAGTGCTACTTTATTGCTATGGTAGCAGGTAGCTGCTGTCATATTAGACTTAATGTGCCACCAAAATCGCTTTGTCGCTACCTTATGTCTGTGCTAGCAGGTTCCTGATACCGAAAGTGGGGGGTCTCTACTAGTAGTGAGTAGACAGCAGGTGCATAGCAGATACTCGCTACCACCTGCTTCTTTCCTGCTACTAGTTCTTGCTATCAAAAATAGAAGTGACTAGGTAGCTGTTTGGATTGCTAGCCGCTACCTTTGGTTTTATAAGGGTAATTGTTACCCATTTCATAAAGATAATGCTAAAATTGTTGGTTATCATGTTGTTTTAGGCGGCCATATCAGAAATAAGGCAGTCATATTGGATATATGATGTAATATTGGATTAAAATGCTGTAGGGATTATGTGTAATGAACGTTGTTTTACTTTTCTGTTATCATATGAATGTTTGACACACTCAGATGCAGTAAAAAACATACGATGAATAAATTCCAGAAATTCCCTTAAGTTATGGCAGCCATATTGTATTTGGCAGCCATATTGGATATATATTGTTTCAAATATAATTTTCGGTGGCTGGTAATAGACTCTGCTTATATCCTTTAAAATTTTGACATGTTTAGATAAGTATATATGAAGCTATAATGGAATTCCAAAAAAAAAAACGCTCTTTCGTTTCATTTTTTCAACATTTTACCCCAAACATAGGGTATTTGCATCACAATTTTTTACGATTTTGACATTTATATAGACCGACGTTTTATCGAAATTATAAATTTCCCTGTAGAGCTTTCCGCAAAATATATTGCGGAAGGTTTTACAAGTTCACGGTGGAATTGACTGAAAAGCGATAACTAAATACCAACAACGGACAAAGAAACATATTTTACACACCAACTGAACATACTGTCTTACTGAAAATATTGAAGTTCTGTCCGCGGTCTGAAAGTGAAATTCACATCCATGCACTTTCGCAACACAACACGAAACTGTCAAATCTTATTTATTATCAAGAATGAATTTAGACAAAATAATATTCTAACGGTCGGCTTTGAAAGTAAATATGCGGCCCGTTACAAACGTTTTGTCTATGTAGTATGCATATGTTTATAATCGATGTGTGTAACCAGCATTTATTGGTTGTTAATTAAATTATTTCAATAAATTATTTGTTCCGTAGGCTAAACGTATTTTTCGTCTAAGCATGTATAATTGATTCTATATATTTATTCAGTGTTGTATTGTTCATGATATGTCATTAAATTACGCTAGACTAGTCTGTGTAATGTGTCAGGAAAGTAATTGGAGGTGCAGTTTTAGTTACGCTAAACCAATATATCACGTGTTTGTGAGCTTTCCTACATTGCACTTCAATAAAATAAGATCCAAATTTGTGCTATGCAAGCGGCCGTCATTCGATTAAACTTGACACAGGGACATTTTGAACGTCCAAATATTAAAAGGCGCCCTGTGCAAGTTTAATGTCATTGAACTACTGCCTAGGGGCCTCCGTGGCCGAGTGGTTAAGGTCGCTAACTTCAAATCACTTCCCAACATCGCTGTGGGTTCGAGCCTCACTCGGGGCGTTGAATTCCTCATATGAGGAAGCCATCCATCTGGTTTACAGAAGGTCGAAGGTTCTACCCAGGTGCCCGCTCGTGATGAAATAATATACGGAGGGTCACCTGGGGTCTTTCTCAACCATTAAAGCTTGAAAGTCGCCATATGACCTATCATGTGTCGGTGCAACGTTAAATCCAAAAAAAAAAGTACTACTGCTTACACATACAGTAAGGTCACACTGTTTTCATATATAGAGGTTATTAACTTCAATCAAATTTTGAAGGGTAAGAGGGTAGATGGATTAAGACTTAGAAATAGGTCTATAAATAGCCTAATTAATGTATTTTATTTGGTAGTCCAAATGGCAAATAAAAGAACGTTTCGGGACAGCTTGATAACCTTTGCTGTCCCGTCTGTTAGAGAGATGAAAATGTATCAGATTGTAAAATAAGTCATCCAGATAAGCAAACTGAGTATGGCTATTTCTTTGGAAGTGGCTAAGGGTCTTGTAACCTTACTTCTAGATCAAGAGTCTGGAATTCCAGTAATCAAAACACATGATTGTTATATTATGTACTTTTATTATTATTTTTGTTATTATTATTATACCAGATTTATAACCAGTGTAGTGTCTAATGAAAATAATTAATTATGAAATTAGGACAAACCAACATTTAGTAACAATTATTTAATTAGATAAAAATTAGATAAATTTTACAAACGCGGGTTTTTGCAAGGATTCAAATTTGCACTATAAATAATTATTGGTAGAGATAATTTATCCGAACCAGTTACTCCTAGCATACACCAGAAACAAATATGGCAAAATGTGTACCAATTCGGAAGAGCGAACATTTTCTACAGCAAATCCATCTTGACAAATAAAATTAATTTCATTGCCTCTTTTTATACATGTCGGAATCGTACTGCACACTGGTGCTTGTTCAAAACTTGCATATATATATAGGCATTGTAACTAAAAATACAAACTTCAAGTAGGCACTTTCTATTTTAGATATATATGCAGTTAACTGCATCAAAGTATGCAGTCTGAAAATATTTAATATATCATTTTCTGAAAAACAGTTATTTGAACTGAAAAAAGAATAGATCAGGGTAAAATATCTGGAAAAAAGGAGACAACTCCGCTTTACTACTTTATTGAATGCTTAGGTGGTTATGTACATAGTATCTCATGCAAAGCGTACTATTTTTACCTCCAGGGACGAAAAAATCATGCATAATTAGTAGCAATTAGTGTAAAGATAAGCACTTTGAAAAACTAGAAATTTGTCCATGGGACAGAATGCCCCCACTACATGACATTAAAATGACAATTTTTTCCTAGGTCAGGGGCCGTAACTCCTACAATATCAAGGTGCACAACTGCACGTGCTGACCAACATTCCTGTAAACCTTGGTAAATAAAATTCAAATACTTTTGGACCTACGTGCAACACAACATTAAAATGACTATTTTTTAACTAAGTCAGGGGCAATAACTCCTACACGACTTAATGAATCCGAACGCAATACCCCAGGTGCACAACTGCACATGCTGATCAACATTCCTGTAAACTTTGATGACTCTAGGTCAAATACTTTTGGAGCTACGCACGACACAATATTAAAATGGCCATTTTTAACTAAATCAGCGGTCCTAACACCTATATGACTGAATGAATCTGGACGCAAAACCCCAGGTGCACAACTGCACATGCTGACCAACATTCCTGTAAACTTTGGTGACTCTAGGTCAAATACTTTTTGAGCTACTCGCGACACAACATTAAAATGACCAAATTTTTACTAAGTCAGGAGCCATAACTCCTACATGACTGAATGAATCCGGATGCGAAATCCTAGTTGCACAACTACACATGCTGAACAACATCCCTGTAAAGTTTTGTGACTCTAGGTCAAATACTTTTGGAGCTAGGCGCAACACAACACTAAAATGACCAATGTTTACAAAGTAAGGGGCCATAACTCCTATATGACTGAATGAATTCGGACGCGAAACACAAGGTGCACAACTGCACATGCTGGGCAAGGTTCCTGTAAAGTTTAGTGACTCTATGTCAAACACTTTTGGAGCTAGGCGCGAAACAACATTCTCGGAAGGACGGACGGGCGGACGGACAAGGGCAAATCTATATGCCACCCTCCCCATAAGTTGGGACATAAAACATTTTGTAAAGATCAAATCATTTACTGCCTTGGGGGAAAGTGTGACATTTTTATGGTGAATTTGTCAACAAACAGACGACGTTTCTTAAATTGTTAAGACCCACATAATTTCAAAAGGTAAAATTTGTTGAGAAAGTTATATCTGGAAAGAGAATGATCTCTACTACCCGTATATATGCGTCAATGGGAAACATATCATGAAATATGAGAAAATCGAAGAAAACAATGTCAGGACTGTTAGATGCATGACTGTGTTATCATGTTTAGCAGGTAACATAGATGGCTTACTTTTCTATTGCACTGGTATAACATGGACAGGATTATGACTGTTAAACAGTGTTCACTCAAACATTTCACTCTATAAACATATTGTTTCCCTTGTGTAAATAGGGCTTAGCGTTTGTCTCTAATATATACTCAAATCTCTGTAATGATGTAAAATATTAAATATTCTTTTGAAAAAATTGAGACGAGAAAACTATATACTCTCTCTCTCTCCATGTTAACTGGAATAGGAGTATAAAACGAAGTTTCAGAGACTTTTCTGCATTAAATGGTATAGTAAAATTCAGATCAGTTAATTTTACCATACGTAAGATCCGCGAATATTCTCGCGTTATCAATTTTTATAGGTAGGAAGAATTTACGAAATGTATACCACATAAGCACAAAATTATTTACAACAAAGCGTCTTCAATACATACGAGCGTAACTATAACAAATCCACTAAACAAATACAGTGATATATACATGTCTGAATTGTAGTATTCATTGGTAATGGTTCAACATGTATACACATTCAATTCTTTATTTAAGTTGATCACATGGATCTAATGAATTTTCAGAGATTTGCAATAAGGGTTATATTTAAATTCCGAAAAGCTCAAATTCATACATGAAATATACTCAAGGTGACAAGTGCGTATCATATCATACTAAAGTTCAACAAAATACCATTGTGACGTCATGATGTTATATTGACATTGTTACATGGGGCGCAATATTACATGGACAAAACTGTTTGAATTGTGATTAAATGATTGAAGAGACACGAATTAAAAAAAAATGTTTTACGTGTTAGAAACTACATTTCACTCATGCACACAAGACCTTACAATTTTACTTATGCGACTCGTGAAACAAACAGAAATTCTCTGATGACTCATTTTAGACAGATATTTCATTTTATTCTTACTGTAACCTGTAAAAAATAAGTAAGATTTCGGATGACTATGTTAATCTGTATTACACTGATATATCAGAATGCCAGTTTTATCATAGATTAGTTATAATAAATAAATAAATAAATAAATAAATAAATAACAAAGAGACAAAACAGCAAACTTCATTAAGAAGCATATATACGAGGGGTGTTCCAAAAATAATGTCATTTGTGTTTTATTTCGCGGAAATCGTGTCATGTGTACACAAGACCACCTCGTGTCGATAGACTGATCACTGAATCGTAACATAGGTAAATATCTCGCTCACACGTTCACTGACCTTGGTACAATATACATTGCTTTATAGCGTATTCATTACACTTTACACAAAATGACTGGGAAAAGAGCTGAAAATGTGCTTGAAATTAGGGCCTACATAAAAGGTAGGTCGCAACTCGGCATGAAGCTTGTAGATATTCACCGTGAGGTGTGCAACATTTATGGGGAGGGTCAAATGTCTCATAGGACTATTTGTAGGTGGGCAGCTAAACATAGGACTGGAGACCAGCAACTCAAAGATGCTACTCGCACAGATCTTCCTGCAAAAACTACGTCGAAAGGTAACATAGAAAAAATCCTCAATTTGCTAATAAAGGATGCCCAATTCACCGTAAGACAATTGGCCCAAATGACAAACTTGTCGTTAGCACGAGTTCATGGAATTATGAAGAAACACCTAAAACTTAGAAAAATAAATGCAAGATGGATACCCCATTGGTTAACAGATGAACAAAAGAGGACCCGTGTAACAATTGCAAAAAAACTTAAGAACATGTACCCAAATTTCAGCAAAAAGGTTTTTGATAATATAGTTACTGGTGATGAAACTTGGGTTTATTATTATGAACCAAAGCGGAAGTATTCCAACCGAACTTGGGTCACCAAAATTGCGAGACGCCCAAGTATTGCCAAACGAATACGAACGACGAAGAAGGTTTTGTATGTATTTTTTTCACTCATAAGGGTCCAATCATTCAAATTCGGTACCAAAAGGCAGTACGGTCACTGGCAAATTCTATAAAAAAGTTGTTCTAAGAAAGTTGAAGAACTACTACAAAAGTCGCCGCCCAAAACAGGACTTAAGTATCTCCGACTTTTGCATGATAATGCACCCGCTCACAAGGCACGCATTGTGACCGAGTTTTTGGAGTCAGAGAAGGTTACCGTCCTTTCACACCCTCCGTTTTCGCCAGACCTGGCCCCCTGCGACTATTTTCTGTTTCCCAAACTTAAATATCATCTGTCTGAAAAGAGATACAAATCGAGAAATGCCCCTGGATCTGCTGTTTATCAGTATCTGAAGGGTGTTCCCATAGAAGAGTATGAACAATGCTTCCAAAAGAGGATTGACCGGCTCAGAAGGTGTATTCAGACTGACGGAGAGTATTTTGAAGGACAGAGCAAGTTAAAATGATCAGAACATTTGCAGTATAGGAGAACCGATGCAAATGACATTACTTTTGGAACACCCCTCGTATACACCATTTGTAAGGTTCCGCAGGTGAAATTTGTAACATGTGTACTAATATACTGTATAATAGTATGTAGATCAGCAACACGTGTTTATTAAAAGTTATTACAAAATTCTAAATTTGATTTCTTCAGTGATATTTATGGCTGTTTCAATGACTAACTGCAGTGTTAAAGGGAAATTTGATTGTTGCATATTTACTAAACTCACATGTACAAGAAATGCAGACTGGCACCATCGCCAACTTGTTCATATGGTGAGGAAGATCAGACTGCGGAGCATATACTTCGGAGATGTAAAAAGGCATGACCATGAGCGAGCTGCGACTTGGCCGATAGATACTTCAATGCACCAGAACCTGTATGGGGCATTGAGGATCTGCTGCAAACCAGAAGTTTCGTCAAAGCTACTAATTGTAAAAAAGGAACGAATAAAAATATAATAAATATGACTTAATTCCTTCATTATTCAGACACATTTATACTGATCAAATGAAGCGTATTTTAAAAAGTATAATCTTTTTTCAGTCGCCGGATATCCAGTCTACAGATAGCTCAAATTGACCCGGTATAGTTTATTAGTTAAAAATAGTTTGATAATGATAGTACATGAAAAAAAAGCTACTGGTCTGACAATGTATGTACGAACGAGAAGAAGAAGATAAAAACAAATTATTTTTGTCAAATGATAAATGGTAATTCTCAAATTATCAATCTTCTTGATCTTTATTTATTCAACTAATGAATGTAACTTTTACTCATTTGGAAAAAAATATGCTGCCTGTCTAATTTTAAGCAATAACGTTGCAGATGTTACAGGGACATGGAACCGAAACATTTTGCTGTAAAATGTTTATCATATAATAGACTGAGGTGTGTAATAGAGAAAAAATGATGTCATATCCTTTGTCCTAAATGCCTATAATTATTGCCAAATGACAAATACTACTCGTCAAATGCGTTAACTTTGTGCGTTAATAATCTGTATCCCTTACACTTAGGAATGTTACTTTTAATCACGTGAAAACATATGAAATTCTATCAGCCTGATTTGAAGCAACAACATGTTCTTAGTGTTATGAGATGACATGGTCGAAACTTTTCACTCTAAAATATTAAGAAATGTTTTTAATAGAGACAAAGTTATGTTACAAAGGCCAATGACTATTTACAAGATGCATTTATACACTGATATATTCAGCTCTTTATCTGAATAAGTACTTAGCAATACGTATTTGGCATTTAATGTTTCGTATTTGCAATTAACAATTATCATTAATTGTTTGACAATTACAAATGTACAATTTCATAGGCAATATTTGACATTAGGCATATAGCATTTTGCAGTAACTGTTTGCCATTTAGCATTTGGCAATTAGCATGGCACAACGGCTTTCCATAGCCTTCCGTAGTACTTAATAAATGTCATTTCGTTTTCAAAACATGTTGCATAAGGTGTTTGGCATTTAACATTGTTATCTGATATTTAGCAATTGACAAATAACATGGCGCACCAGGTTTCCATATAAGCATGTACGTTAGCATCACCTTGGTAGAACCGTTCCACACGCACTGGAAGTCTTTACTCTAGGCCAAGTTTACTCCCATTATTGTACCGTTAAATTATGGAGAGAAGTCCGGTTATGTAATTAATTATTAAGTTTATGCATGCATTATATCTTAAGCATATCCATACAATACTGACAGGTAACAATGTCACAAAAAACAAAACAAAAAGAAAATAATTTATTCACATGTTTTACAACAATAAATTTGATAATCCTTCTTTTCATATTATATATGTCAAATATTCCAAGCCGAGATTCAACGAGTTTTTCTCCAACTTCATTGTCCATGTGTATTAAAAAGGGAAGCGAACGAATAACGTATATGGCATGCAATTGCAATCCACTATGAAATGGTGTTAAACTGACGTATCAAAAGTTTTAGAATTTTAATTGCATGCGTATTATACAACATTTTCAAGCAAAAAATCAGCAATAATTGTAATTAAGTCCAGAAAACATTTTCTGATTAAAAGATGCACCTTGTTGGGTCACATCTGAATGCACGTGCCAATAACTAAAATTGCACGTGCTGACAACAGTTAAGAAATTTGATAAGATATTTAGAATATAATCACTGCAAACAATAGGTATTCATAGCTTAATAAACATATGAAAAAAAAATCAAATTTCTAATACCATTGCTTCTTGAAATATGACAAAACAGAGTTTTTTTAGTTTTCGCGATTATCAGCTTCTGTAGCCGTTTCCATGGTTACGGCACACCGCTAGATTTCTACGACCGATCTTAAAACCTCCATTTATTGCCGAACTGTATTCTTATATAAGTGTAAAAAGTTCTGTATGATGGGTAAATTAAAATCCTTACAAAGGGCCCGTACCCACGAAAGCTTCTTCAGATAATGAAAAGATAACGGAGACAATACAGATTTTGTTATCTTTAGTCAGGTCAAGAAATATTGAGGGAAAAAGAGCTATGATATTTGTGGAGGCCGTTTGAATAATGTGCTGTTTTGTGATCAGGGAAATTCATATTTCTTATTAGTTCTAAGTGTATGATTCCTATAACATGCACAATATAGGTTTTTTCTTAACATCACATACTTATTGAAATTTGACATTTACTGGGTTCAAAATTATGATTTATCAACGATAAAACGTTACAAGTTGTTATATCTCTACAGAATCTTTTTAAAGCACCTTCGACACAGGGTTTGATTTTCTTTTGAATATCTTAAATCCAAACGTCTGCAGGTTTTTAAGCACATCTAATTTTTCATTCTTTGAAACAAAACCCCAGTTATTTCGAGAGAATGTTTTAAATCCAGTTGTCTTGTTAATCTGTAGTCCAAAATGAACTTCTATGGCAAGTTGTTTCACACACTCAAACTGTTGAGACAGCAGTATGTCTGGAAGAACTTTCCATTCCCATCCTTCTATATCTATCTTCAGAATAGCGATTGTTTTCTATGAAATATATCAAAATAAATGCATCAATTTTATCATTTAAACATGCACAAATTTCTCTTTTATAATTTAGTTAAATATGAACGTGACTTTAATGCTATTGAAAATATAAAGGAGTGACTGCAATATATATAATTATTTCATTCTGCAGTATAAACACAATCATGCTATGAAACTAATTTCTTAAGAATTGAAAATTATAGTAACCATACACGTGAGTGTCGAAGTTGTTTCATTATGGACGAAAGCCTCAGCATTTCCCAACAGTCATCATTAGTAAAATCTTTATCGGCTATCCCAGTTAGATGGAAATACACTCCCGATGGGATTTAATTTTCTTTTCTTAAAGGTTGACTGAAAAATAAACGCCATAAATATCTTTTAGATTTAGCAGTACTTCTAATTAACACTTTTAATACGATCACACTGTACAGCGAAGTGTATTCTGCTAAAAGCAAACAGTAGGAGTGAAAGATGTATAATATTCATCAGTGTCTAAGAACGGCAGGCAAAACTGAAGTTGAATTTTGAAAATTGCGTTCAAGCAGTATATTTTGTATGACTTTCCAAGAAAATGCATTTTGCCCAGTGCCATTACACAATAAATTTAAAGACTTTATTAGAAAATTGATTTTCTGTCCATGTTCATATCTTATAGTTCTGTCCATGTTTACAAATCATATATAGAGTTCACTTTAAAACAATGATAGGGTAGTGTGGGCTGTCACAAATGTAATATAATTACTCCAACAAGGAGGCCACTCGTATACGTGAGAAAGTCCTGACAAAAATTATCATTTTTCCAAAATTTATTTATTAACAACCTTGTTTTGATTTCTGATAAGGAGAATACCAAAGCGGAATAAAAAAGTTAGAAGTAGTAACTTATTAATTATCAAAGCAAGGGTGGCTAATCACCAAATTTTGAGTCTAAAATGGTCGCATTCGGCAATTTACAAAAAGCAAATGGATTTGGAAGGAGTTTCTATTAATTTCTTAACAAAGAAACCCTAAATCCTATGGTGTTATAATCACAAATCTCCAACTTGAGAAGACTGCAAATCATATTGTACTTAGAGGAAAACACTTTTCTACTTGTGAGGGGCTGTTTTTGCAGAAATAAATGGGTTTTTTTAAGATCTTTTATTACAGGTTTAACCCTGTCCTCATACAGCTCCAGATTTAAAGTAGCACGGGAGGTTCCAAATTTTTAATGTATCACAAGAATGAAAAGAAAATTCTGGAAAAACCAATAACAGACCAGAAATTAAAAATAATTACCACACCCTGTTTATCAGTACTGTGGTAGAATATTCTAGAACGCTATAAGATATAAACAACTCCTCAGAAAGTCAAAAACAATGAGTTAACAATAGAGACTTAGGGGCAAAGACATGCTCATTTACTGAAAAGTGATGGAATGTTTATGATAATGTACAGTCGCCATGCTTGTGAGAATTACATAAGTTACAGTTACAGTGTTGAAAGTGATAAGCATAGTTAGATTTCAGTCTAAGTTACATTGTCGGTATTATTTCTAAATTCTTGATAATTAGGACATAAATTTAATTAAAGCCATAATCCACAAATGTTTAATGTTCAAACTGGTAATATTTTGTTGTTAAGAAATAATTTATACAACTTTAAATTTTACAACATAATGCAAATGAAACATATATAATAAATGAATAAAGGCTTCAAATATTTCATATTTAAAATTATAACACATATACTAAATAACATTCACTTTTATAAATTGCAGTGCACTTGGTTCAAATCCTGCATAAGGCATCTGGTATGTTATCTTTGTCCTTGATATCCTGAATATCCAAGATATACTCTTGGAATAAAATACTCCATCTAAAAATATCTTTAATTTTACTTTCATTGTGTTAATAAAAGTTAAAGGAGGAGCACAACAATAGGGTTCATTGCCGCATTTAGATTTAATTCAAAGTGCTGAATTGCCAAAATAAGATACTCTTTTTCAATAGTATAGACATTTCCTGAACTTCTTTGAGAAATAACAGACATAATGATTCATTCCCGAGTTGTCATTTTGTAAAAATACCCAACCAGCACCAATGTAACTAGCATCTACTTCTAACGTAAATGTTTGTTTGTTGTTGTTTTTATTTTTAATTTATGCCAAAAAGAGCTGGTGCACGCTATGGCCTTAATTCTTTTTAATGATTTTTGACATTTATAATTCCGGATAAATTTTTAATTTTCGTAAGTAAACATGTTAAGGGTTAAACACATGAAGACACATTTTGACGAAATTTTCTATAATATCCAGCCATACAGAAGAAAACGCATTAGTTGTCTTTTATTGGTTGAAACTTGGAAATGAGAGACTGATTCAACCGGATCTTAAATTGATTTTACTTGACCTTGTGCCACAACATGACCTAAGAAACTAATACAAGATTTACAAAATTCACTTTTTGATGAATTGCTCAGTGAACTTTGCCTCACTGAGAATTCCTTGATCGTCTGCAGATGACTTTGCCAATTCTCGTGGTATATAACGGTATCGTCAATGAAACCATCACATTTTCAAGTCCAACAAAATGTAATTTAAAACCCGTTGAAACGTTGCAGTTGAATTTCCATTTCAAATGATTTTGTATTGAAATAATCTTTCAGGGGTAACCATTGCTGAAACTTGTTTAGCATGATCTGTGAGAGCAACTTGCCAAAATCAGTTTTAACAGATCAAAGTTCTAAACAAATTTTGCATGTCCAACTTGACAGTCGCCAGCTCTATGTATTGGAACTAAGTCAGTTTCTGTTACGCTGTTAATTTTCCCGTAATATGTACACAAACGGTAAGTGTTGTCCGAATTTGGAACAAGAGTACATGGAAATCTCCAGAAACTGTTTATTGTAATGTAATGACACAGCCTTATGATCAATAAGACTGAAATTTTTAAACCTGATAGGAAAATTTATGAGTTATTTAATGATGCAAAATTTACTATTATTTTAATTCTCAAAGTCATTTTACAGGCCATTTGAATTCACATAAATATAAAAAAAAAAACTTCAGAATTCATAACGAATTGGACCATTATCTGATAGTTTTTATATTTAATTCAATACCATCTATTGCTAAAATTAAAAACAAATGTTTTTTATGAAAATCATGCAAGAACAGAATTATACTTTATGTAACAGAATTGAAAAACAATGTAGTATAATAAAGGGTGAAGATATACATGTAATATCAATCAATAACTTTCGAATTTATATATTTAGTGATGAATCGATTGAAAATACATGGACAAATAATAAATATTTAGATTGTTTTCGATTGCCTTCGGGTTAAAATATTATTTTGTGTAATTTTGTTTTTATTGGTTAAAATTGTTAGAAAAACTAAAAAAACTTTGTCAGCAGTCCAATCGTTAGTACTGTTACAAACGTAAAAAATACGCCGCGCGGCATACAATACTATCAGGCGGAGAGCGCATTTCTACGATCCTGGGCATACATGACTATGATCACTTGATGCATAATTACAATATGCGATACTCAATAAGAATTGCAACAAACGCAAAAATGCGATCTGCGTACGTAATGAGTTAAAATCTTCAATTAACATTAGCTGCCTCAGCTTTTCATAACAAGTTCCTATGTTCTTTGATGCACACAACCTATCAAATAACTGCTCTTTAACACGGGCGAAGTGGTTTAATACATGTAAGCTTGAGAACATATCGCCATATGGTCATCCAGTTTTATAACATAGATGCCCATACTCAGTAGATGACCACTATAGTATTTTGGCAGTAATTTTGTCCTCTTCGAAAATTTGCAGCTTCAATTGTTTTCCTCTTGAAAACAGTATTTTAACCTTTGAAAATTAGACGGTAGATATGAGCTCATCAAGTTATTTCAACATTTTTACTACTGTTGTCATGGCAATTAATAACTTTCATACATTTTTACATGCAGAAAAATAGTGAAATCAGTTTTATTACACTGTCAGGTAATAAATTTATTTATTTTAAACTGCGACAACAAATGATGAATACTTACTTATCCTATGGAAACATTATTAAACGGATTAACAAACGAACTGTAACCATGGCAACTTAACGAGTTCTTTTTGCTTTCTTTACAGAAACATTTTTGTTGTCAATTTTAACATTGATCAGCCTTCAAACGTTTAAAAGAAGCTAAATTTTTAGCCCTGTGGTCATAGCAACGAACAGTTAAATGTACACGTTTTGTATTTTGAAATTAACTAGGTCGAGAATTCTACCTTTAGAAATGATTTTAAATCACACATTTAAACGTTAACAAAAATAAAACAATAAAACATTTTATAAGAAATGTTTAGTTTCTGGATTCCAAAAAAAGTTATTTCCCTTAGTCAGGGCCGTTTCTTTCACAATAATGTTACCGGGTTTCATCATTTCTGAATAGTCGCGTATGCTTACATTCATACTTTAATCAAATTCTTGCAACATGAATCATTTATCATTTTGTTTTTCCAATTCATTTACGAATAGACACCACCCCCTCCCAGTTACTCCCATGCATCCTTTTACAACAGCACATATGCAAACAATAAAATTTCCCATAAACAAAAGTCCTTGCCAAGTTTTATGATTATATTTGGTCAATACATGCATTTTGTTAAAACATCACATGTTCTTTATCATCATTTTAGCGAGGGCCAAAGGTCCACGGCAGTGTTTGATTTATCAGGCGTTGTTAAGCGTATCGCCATTTTTGATCTCTAAGTTTGCCAATAATTACTTGATTTGCTCAGTTGTAGGGAGAAAAACTTGGTAATATTCCCGCGCCATAATGCACAGACATACATTAAACATAACCCGTCTGAATATAGTTTTACACCCATCAAAATGATATACACAACAACTTACCTAGGATCAAAGGTGTGAACTTCACAGTTGTAGTTCTTAATTACGTCTACTTCGAAATCAAATACAAACCTTGAACTGAAAATGAATGAAATCTAATGTACTACGTACACTATGCGAAACAGATCGCCTCAATAATAAGCTGATCATAACGTATTGACCTTTGTAGCATAACATGATAAATAAGAGTTCACACTGGTGAACAATTATTACCCTTTATATTATTTTCTATTTGTGGAAAGGGGTACAGAGGGCTCCAAGGATGTGTCTTTGTACCGATTTTTTTTTCAGTCACCATTTTGGGTAGTTGTGCCTGTTGTTTAATATGTTTGTGGTACATCTTTTTTCTCTATATTGAACATATTGAGAATTCGGTTTCTTTTTACTATTTCTGTTCTTAGGTCATTTAGCTTACCGTGTATAACTATCGTTTCTTTGATTTCAATGCTTACACGGATTATAGTGATATATTTACTATTCACCATTCTTATATCTAAATAATTATAACCTTACCCAAACGAATAAACAATGCATGGGACTCCAGGCTTATATTTATGATATTCACATACGACATATCCAGACTCGCCTTCTGAACCACATAATTTTTGTTTATGACATAAACCCTCCTTTTTATTCACATAGCTGGAGAAGAAACAAGTACATTCATACAAACACGATATGCACTATGACGATCTAAAGAAAATATTGTTTGGTAACTTGTCTTAAGAAACAGAAGGGATGCTAACATTAATAGGCGTTTTAAATAACGTAAGTTTGTTTGTTTGTTTTTTTTGGGTTTAACGCCGTTTTACAACAGTATTTCAGTCATGTAACGGCTATTTTTCTGCATGTAAAACCAGTGTTCCTGGATTCTGTACCAGTACAAACCTGTTCTCCGCAAGTAACTGCCAACTTCCCCACATGAATCAGAGGTGGAGGACTAATGATATCAGACACAATGTCTTTTATCAAATAGTCACGGAGAACATACGCCCTGTCCGAGGATTGAACTCGCGACCCCGAGATCCGTAGACTCTTACCTATTGAGCTAAGCGGGCGGTTAAATAACATTGAACATTTCTCCGTTCAAATGTTAATATTGGCAAAAAATCAACGTTCGCTAACTCAAGCATTTCCATCAGTAAAAAAGTTACTATTGTGATATACTTACTTGAAATATTCATTCAATAAATTTTCATCAACAAAACTGGTACATGTACTATCAGGTAACGTTAAACATCCTTTGGTCGCCTAAAATGATTCAAAGTCAAGTAGACGTGATATACATGTAAGAAAAAAACATACATGTATTTCATTTGCTAGCACAAATAACATATTTCTTATTGATATTGTCGATCAGTCACAGAGAATGTCTGCATCTTAAAAATACACAACAGGACGTAAACACAAACGAGAGTTATCGGGCTATCATAAGGAATATACAGGGTATATACTGCATTTTATGCACATTATTAAGTACGTTTGCGTTTATCACACAAAAAATCAGCAATGAAATAATGATAGAAATTCTAGTAAGACTTTAGTAAAACCACAGAAAATGTCATAAATGTTTAAATTAAAAAAGAACAAAAATCTGTCCTTTGGTATTGTGTTTTTCACACGTGTATTATCTTTAATATGGTGACCGGGTCAACCAAGTAATAAAAATCAAACGTCACGATCCATGCAACAAGAACGAGGAGGATTTAGCAATTTTAGAATACCGTTTGTTACAATTTCCGGTAGAATCGCAATACGACAGTGTTTCTACTTTATCTGATTGTAGAGCGACTTGGTGTTTTTGTTGAGATTGAAAAGCATGGACCGTTGCAGATAAAACAGGAATTTTAATGTTTCATATGATAAAGATAATTCAAATTCATATAATTTTGACCGATTGACCTTACACGATTTTGTATGTAAAACACTTGAACGCACGATAAGTTCTAGATCAATAAATCAATTAGAGTGTTCCTAAGCATTTTAATTTGACATAATATTTGTGTATTCAAACACCGCGCTTTCAATGAGATAGCACGAAATAAAAAAGGTCTAACGGAATAGGACACCACCAAAATTTTCAGGGGTTAGGGTATGGTAACGAAAGCTCTAATATACAATTTATAGTTACGAGGGAAGTCTCAGAATTACGTTTGATCACTCGTTATGGAACTGCTTGTTGTAATACACATTGAAATACATAAAGGCACCGGAGGCGAGTAGGTAATGTTCTTGAATTTTATGCAATGCGAAAGAACATCGCGTACATGACATCGGATTTAGTAAATAAAATGGGTTAAACAAAATATCAAATTGTCTTACTGTTAATAATTCTGTGTAATAGCACCAGAAAATGCAAAAAATACAAATAATCCAATAAAATAAATGTCATTTAAATGGTTTTTACAAAGAAAGATAATTCTTAAAATCACCAGGGCGTGAATTCAATTCTAGTTTGAAAAAAAAAAAAAAAAAAAAAAAAAAAAAAAAAAAAAAAAAAAAACAGATACGCCTTTTGTAGAGGTAAATCTCTATGCTAACTTTATATCTAGCGAGTTACAAAGCAAATTAACGAATCATTATCAAAGTAACACAAACGTGATGTCTTATGCAATCGTTTTTACATTTGCATAAATATCACCAATGTTTTCCGATTTTGTGGACGCAAACAATATTATTTTCTGAATATTGTTCTGGGAACTTGTCGTTTCTGTACATGTTAAGGAGCAATATATTTTTAATATACATATTTTTGAAATCCTCGAAAATAAGAGTATATAGTGCGTTTTCATTTATACACTATTTCTGTAAATATTTTGAAAAAGTTTATATAAATTTATTAGACTGATATCAATATATTGTGATCCTGCATTATTTTGCGACATGAAAACAGTGGATTTAATTGGTAAATTATGTACATGTAGGACTTTATGATACCGAGTATATTCGAATTTATATCGTGTTAAATTCTGCATTGCGGATTCCTTCTGCCTAAGATACATCAAAACAAAACATTTGTTTCTTTTTAATCTCCAGTCAGACATACTTTGTCAGGTAGATGAATCAAAAAGTGTTGGCCACATTCCACATGCGAATAAACGAGCGCAGTTTAATCTATCAAATGATGACCAAGAGTCTATTCGTATGATTAAAATCACAAGATCCGACAACATTGTTTGTACCTCTATATATAAGAGGTGTGTAGCAAAACAAGGTATATGGCACGCGGATTGCACAATAAATACAAAAACCTATGTTCTCGGCCGAGAACCTATGTTCTCACTTCAGATCATAAGTTTTTCAAAGAACCTAGGTTCTCAGAATATTTGTGCAAATGGCCAAAACCTGTGTTACACATGTTACACATGTTACACCTCAGTCCTTAAATTTGGGCGAAAAACGTCCAATGTTATATGTTAGTAATGTTATATAGAGGTAACAAGGATGTTACAAGGCTGTTACATGGATGTTACTTATGTTACGTGTGTCTAAGAAGTGGCGTGGTTTTGCAGGCAAAATGTTACACATGTTACACCTCATTTTTTAAATTCGGCCGTAAAACGTCTTAAGTAATGTTATATAGACGTAACAAGGATGTTACAAGGCTGTTACATGGATGTTACATATGTTACGTGTTTCTAAGAAGTGGCGTGGTTTTGCAGGCAAAATGTTACACATGTTACACCTCATTTTTTAAATTCGGCCGTAAAACGTCTTAAGTAATGTTATATAGAGGTAACAAGGATGTTACAAGGCTGTTACATGGATGTTACATATGTTACGTGTTTCTAAGAAGTGGCGTGGTTTTGCAGGCAAAATGTTACACATGTTACACCTCATTTTTTAAATTCGGCCGAAAAAACGTCTTTAGTAATGTTATATAGAGGTAACAAGGATGTTACAAGGCTGTTACATGGATGTTACTTATGTTACCAGTTTCTAAGAAGTGGCGTCATTTTGTAGTCAAAATGTTACACATGTTACAGCTCATTTCTTAAATTTGGCCGTAAAACGTCTTAAGTAATATTATATAGAGGTAAGAAGGATGTTACTAGGCTGTTACATGGATGTTACTTATGTTACCTGTGTCTAAGAAGTGGCGTCATTTTGTAGTCAAAATGTTACACATGTTACAGCTCATTTCTTAAATTTGGCCGTAAAACGTCTTAAGTAATTTTTTAGAGGTAAGAAGGATGTTACTAGGCTGTTACATGGATGTTACTTATGTTACATGTGTCTAAGAAGTGTCGTGGTTTTGCAGTCAAAATGTTACACATGTTACTCCTCATTTCTTAAATTTGGCCGAAAAGGTCTTTAGTAGTGTTATATAGATGTAACAAGGATGTTACAAGGCTGTTACGCGGATGTTACTTATGTTACGTGTGTCTGAGAAGTGGCATGGTTTTGTAGTCAAAATGTTACACATGTTACACCTCATTTCTTAAATTTGCCCGAAAAACGTCTTAAGTAGTGTTATATAGATGTAACAAGGATGTTACGAGGCTGTTACATGGATGTTACTTATGTTACGTGTGTCTGAGAAATGGCGTCATTTTGTAGTCAAACTGTTACACATGTTACACCTCAGTTCTTAAATTTGGCCGAACTACATCTTTAGTAGTGTTATATCGATGTAACAAAGATGTTACAAGGATGTTACATGGATGTTACTTATGTTACGTGTGTCTGAGAAAAGGCGTCAATTTGTAGTCAAAATGTTACACATGTTACAGCTCATTTCTTAAATTTTGCGGAAAAACGTCTTTAGTAATGTTATATATAGGTAACAAGGATGTTACAAGGCTGTTACATGGATGTTACTTATGTTACGTGTGTCTGAGAAGAGGCGTATTTTTGTAGTCAAAATGTTACACATGTTACACCTCATTTCTTATATTTGGCCGAGATACGTCTTTAGTAGTGTTATATAGATGTAACAAGGATGTTACAAGAATGTTACATGTATGTTACTTATGTTACGAGTGTTTGAAAAGAGGCGTCTTCTTGTAGGTGACTATTTGCATGCTACTGAACACTTCTTAAACGTCTTTATACATGTTACTTAATGTTACATCTTGTTACTTGATGTTATTCTTGTAACAAATGCAAAGTGTGTCACCAAATTGGGCCAATTTTATGCCCTATCTCAGTTTATAAAATGACGCCTCTTCTTAGACACACGTAACATAAGTAACATCCATGTATCATCCTTGTAACATCTTTGTTACATGTATATAACTCTACTCAAGACGTATTTCGGCCGAATTTAAGAAATGAGGTGTAACATGCGTAACATTTTTACTAAAAAATAAACGCCACTTCTCAGACACAAGTAACATAAGTAACATCCATGAAACATACTTGAAACATCCTTCTTTCTTCTATTTAACATTAATAAAGACGTTTTTCGGCCAAATTTAAAATATGAGGTGTAACATGTGTAATATTTTGACTACAAATAGACGCCTCTTCTCAGACACACGTAACATAAGTAACATCCATGTAACATCCTTGTAACATCCTTGTTACCTCTATATAACACTACTTAAGACGTATTTCAGCCACATTTAAGAAATGAGGTGAAACATGTGTAACATTTTTACTACAAAATGACGCCACTTCTCAGACACACGTAACATAAGTAACATCCATGTAACATCCTTGTTACCTCTATATAACATTATTAAAGACGTTTTGCGGCCAAATTTAAAATATGAGGTGTAACATGTGTAACATTTTGACTAGAAAATGACGCCTCTTCTCACACACACGTAACATAAGTAACATCCATGTAACACCCTTCTAACATCTTTGTTACATCTATATAGCACTACTTAAGCCGTAGTTTGGCCAAATCTAAGAAATAAGGTGTAATATGTGTAACATTTTAACTGTGAAATCACTCCTCTTCTCAGACACACGAAGATTTTGCAAAGTTTTCCAGTATAAGTGTATGTAAACCAAAGTTTCTCGATTAGTACAGGTAAAGACCTGTTCTCCGCATGTAATTGTCTACTTCCCCACATGAATCCAAAATGGAATACGAGTGATTTTAGTCACAATACCCCTGAATAAATCGTCACAGAGAAGAAAGCCTCGCCCGGGGATAGCACTCACGATCCTGCGATCTGTAAATCTGCGGTCTCCTCATTGAGCTTGTGAAGCAAGTTCTACAACTTGTGTATTAATCAATATCGACATTTCATTCCTGGTGAATCCATCATCAGGGCTGGAACAGAGAAACCAGTTTCCATTTTAATGACAAGCATCCAAACAAGGGAACTATTGAAGGGGCCGGAGATCGATCCTAATCGCCCAAAATTATCAGATTAATGATCTACTGTTATCTTTTTGATTTAACGATCCACGGTTGTCGTGAAGATATGATTTACATTCCTCACTCGGAAATATCGTAAAAAGATAGTATTTTTATTGTTAAGAATCTACAGTTATCCTACCTAGTGAAAAATTATCAGATTAATGATCTACAGTTATCATTTTGATTTAAATGATTTACAGTTGTGAAGAGTTTACATTAGTCATTCGGAGGAATCGATTAACGATTGTATCTTCTTTTTTGTAAACGGATCTAAAGTTATCATAGTGAAACATTATCAGATTAAAGATCTACAATTATCATTATTATTTAAGATTAACAGTCGTCGTGAAGAGATGGATTGGCATTTTGAAACCATTTTTTAAACAGACAATCGTATATATAAAGTATTTATATATCTGTTAACGAATGCTGTTAAAATATCATTCTGAAATACGTGAAGAGATAGAATTCACATTCTAAGGATCTTCATTAGAGTTGTCTTGATTTTTAGCAGGTGCACAGTATCATGGCTATAGGTATTGCAGTTTGAATTGGTATATTTTCAGGATTTTTTAAAGCATGCAATATGGAAAGAGATATCGCAAATCATGGTTCTCTTGGCGCTGCAGCAAAAAAGATACCGGACATAGTTTTGGCTTCGAAAACCAAGAATACCAATAAGAAATATATTGGATGCTTCAGCAAAATTTGACAGTTGGTGCGGAAAACACGGTTTGGTTAGTTTACTCGCAAAAGTGTCAACGGTTTGCCTGTTTGTGTGATTTAACTATCAGTGCAGTGTCTGACTCTGTTCTGGAAGGATATTTTACGTCATAAACTGGAAGCACGAATTGTCACTTCTAGATATCCGGGTTTTTCAAAAAGTTAATTAAATTTCTTCTAAATGTAGTAGACGTTTTTGTGTAAAACCCAAAATTGCAAAAAACGCGGGAAAATTTTTAAGTAGACTTTTTAAAACCGTAAAAAATAGCCCCCGGGTTTCTTTTTTGCCACCCCGGTATTTGGAAAAATTCCCCCAAATTTTTTATAGGGCGTTTAAAAAAAATAAAAAATTCCCCTTAAAGTTACTTTAACCCCCCCTATTTTAAATTTTTGAAATTTTTTGATATGAAAATCATTACTATTTTTTTTGTAAATAAATACGAAAAAATTTAATTTGCCAGGCAAAAACGGTTTTCCCAATGGAAATGGTCTTTTCCAGGGAAAATGTTTTTTCCCAAGGGGAAAAATTTAATTTTGGGCCAAGGAAAAAATTCGTGTTTTTTGCCAGGGAAAAATTTCCCATGGAAATTTTTTTTTTTTCATTTTTATTTAAAAGTAAAATTTTTAAAAATATTTTCCAAAAACGAATGTGGGGGTTTAAAAAATATGTTGTTTCATATCGAAAACCCTCAGTTTTTTTTTATTTTCCCAATGGCAAAAATGGCCATGGCAACTTTGCCATGGCAAGTTTCGCCATGGCAATTTTGACATGGAAGGTTCTGCCAGGGTTTTTTTTGAAAGGGCCCCAATTTCTGCCATGGCAAGGTTCTTCTTTGGCCCCAATTTTCTCCCATGGCAAGGTTCGGGCCAGGGGGCAATTTCCCAATGGAAAGTTTTTACCATGGTAAGTTTGCCATGGAAATTTAATTTTTTTTTTAAAATTTTTTTAAAAAGGGAAGTTTGAAAATTTTTAGTGTTTATAAAATTCAAACGGGCGGGAAAAAGAGAAGTTTTTAATTTTTGTTTTGGGCAAATTTAAATCGCAAGCAAAGAAATCTTGCTACTTAGATTTTTTCCCATAATTCGGGGGATTTTTTAGATGTTTTTTCAACGGCAAGAAGTAGTTTTTACTTTCCTTGTTTTTAAATTAAATGAAAATGTGTGAAATGAAATTTGAAATTTTAAACAAAACTTCCCCCCCCCCCCCTGTGCCATAAAATTTTTCTAGAAAAATTACAAATTTTAAATTAAATTAAAAGAACATATTATTCTCAAAAAAAGTTTTCTTTCTTTTTAATGAAATCATATTATTTTATTATCGAAGTTTTTAAATTTTTGATGTTATTTTAATACTCGAAAATTTTTTAGCCGGTTTGGGGATAATCTAAGCCGCGCAAAAATAAAAAAAAAATTTACCCGAACAAAATTGTTTAGCGTTTTTAAAGTTTTTTTTTTATTTTTTTGATCTGATTGAGTTTACTGGGCATTCAAGACATAAATTCAGCGTTTTTTAATGACAAATAGGAAAAATTTTGAAATCGATTTCCCTTGAAAAAAAGTTTTGTGAAACGGGCAATGTTACAAAAAACCCTAAAAATTGTCCCCAAAACCAGGGGAAACCCGGTTATAGGTTCGTTTGGCCCGGGTCGCGTCATACCAAAGACGTAAAAAGGTACTAGAATTTTTCCCCTAAATTCGGCGCTAAAGAGGGTTTGCCTTTAGGATTGGCAAGCCGCCCCAAAAATTAGAAAAAAATTTCCAACAAAAAATTTTTGCGTTTAATGATTTTATATTCTTGTTCTGCATTGAGGTACTTAAGCATTCAATAATGATTGTGAATACAGCGTTTTAATTGAAAAATGGGGGAAAAGTGTGTATCGATTTTCCCTTGCACATGGGGTTTTTTTGGCAACATATCTATGTTTAAAAAATGGCTTTTTGAAAAACCCGGGTAAAAGTCAACACCCCCAAACCCGGTTTTTGGTTTCCCCGTCCCCCGGTTTTGCGTCTTCCCAAAAATACCAAACAATGGTACTAGAAGTTTCCTAACTTGGCACTAAAAGGAGGGAAAGTTCCTGGGACTTGTCAGCCCGGTGTCGGGATAATGTTACTGGGGGGGTGGTATAAATCACGTTTTTTCGGGTGATATTCAATGGGGCGCATTTATAAAGTTGGGGGGTTTTGTCCCATTGTAAAATTTTTTTTTAAATTTTTTTTTTTTAAAAAGGTTTTTTAAACAATCCCCAAACAAAGGTATTGGTAAAATATTTTGGGTTTCATTCGAAAAACCCCATTTGGGTTTTTTTTTTATTTTCCCAAAGGGGAAATTAGTTTTTTTTTTAAGGAAGTTCGATAAATTTTAGGGGATTATGAAATACAATACAAAAAAAAAGAGAAGTTTTTGGGAGTTCCTATTTGGCACATTTAAATCGAAAACCAGAAATTTGCTACAAAAATTTTTCTCACCATTGTTGGGAAAAAAATGCTAATTAAATTTTAAGTGGCAAGGAGATTTTTTTTTAACTTCCTTTTTTTTTGAAAAAAAATTGATGAAAGAAATTGTAAAAACAATATAACGGTAAACATATGCTTATATTTTTTCTTTTTTGAAAATACATATTTTTTCTCAAATTTTACATGTAAAAAAAGGAAGTTTCTTTCTTTTTTAATATGAAATAGATATTAGTTATTATCACAGAAATCTTAATCTTTGAGTTTTATACCTAAATCGGGGATTTTTTAGGTTTGGGATTTTTTAAGCCGCGAAAGAAAAGAAAAAAAACCCAAATTTTAAAAAAGGTTTAGCGTTTTAAATTTTTCTTTCTTTTTTTTTCAAAATTTTTAATTGGAACATTGAGGTACGAAAGCTTTCAAAAAATGTTGTGAATACATCAATTTATAATAACAAAAAAAAAATAGGTATCGATAGTTTAATGCAAAAATGTAGGGTTACTTGATATTTAAACTGACAAAAAAACAAATTTTTTTTTTTAATTTCTTGTTTTAAAATTTTTATTTTTTTTTGGGAAATTTTATAAAATGTCCCAAATCGCTGGAAAGGTCGCAGAAAACATCCCCCAAAATGACGTCATTTTAACGACGTAACGAAAAAAATGGTCCCGTTTTCCCTTTAACCGCTTAAAAGGGCCCGCGGGAGGACCGGAAAAAAATTTGGGCCCAAAAACAGTGAAAAAAAAAATGATAATTACCCGTAAAAAGTCCCCCGGCTTATAATTTTTTTCTCATCGCCGTCAGGCCCCCGCTTTTTTTTTTAACGTCATGCCCGAAAATTTTAAAAATTAGGGAAAAGTTTCGATGGCAATAGTTTAAGCATTTTTTTGGGACTTTTAAAACGGTCAGGCAAGCAAAATTTTAATTGCATCGGGGGCAATTTTAGTTGTATTTTTTGAAAGATTATTAAATGAAAAAAATTAAAGACGAGACTATTTTGCGGAGAGAAAAATTTTAAAAATTGTTGTTTATAAATGGCAAGGGAAAAATTTTTAAAGTTGAAAAAATCTGCTATGCCCAAAAAGTTCGGCTGGGAATCATTAGTGTTTAATTGGGTTTTTTTGGCTTCCCAAGTTAAAAATTATTTTTTTCATAAAGGGTTATTTTTAAACATCATTTTTTTTTTAAATTTTTATTTTTTTTAAATTTTTAAAAAATAAAAAAAACTTTTAAAAGGCGCTTTATAAAAAAAACCGCCCCAAGGGCGGAAATTTGGGGAACGTACATGTACGATCTGTGTGTGTTTTGAAAAAAAATTAAACAGTTTTCAGTTTTCGGGGGTTTTAAGGAAAAGGAAATAAATCGAGTGTTTTTAAAATGTGCTTTAAAAACGAATTTTAAGGTAATTTTTATGACCATATTTTTTTTTAAATTAAAAAAACTTTGTGTTTTTTTACGTCAATTTTTTAGGTTTGAAAAAATTTTTTTTTCCCAAAAAGGGCAGGGCCCCAACAATAAATGTTTTTTCCCAAGGGGAAAACTGACGTACCCTTTTTTTTTAAAACCCCTTACGGCCCAAACTTACGTAACTTTACTTTAGCATTTTTTACTGCCCGCCTGCGTTAAATGTCAAAGGCCCTTTTAAACGTCGAAAGAATAAATTTAAAATTTTTGGGCATCCACCGTTAGCAAAACGTGTTGCCGTTTAAACACTGCCACTATAAGTTGAAATTTTTGCCAAAAAATGTCGCAAAAAAATTGGGAAAACCCGGGAAATATATCTAACTTTTAATTTTTAAATGTCGAAAATTTCCCTATTGAAAACTAAAAAGACAGGTTTTTATAATAAAATTTTTTTAATAGGTTGGTTTCAAAAATTTTAAAAAATTAGAAAAAAATTTTTGAATTTTTGTTTTAAAAACCCCAACGGAAGGTTAACATTTTTTACATTTTTTACTTTCTAAAGGCAGAAAGTCTTAACAGGTATTTTTTAACCTTTTTTTACTTTCTTGTCATATTAAAAGACGGGGAACCTTCCCTCCCTTGCCCTTTATAGTTGGCTGTTTGATAGGGGTTTCACCCCAAGAAAAAGTGAAATTTTTTGGGGTTTTAGGGACAGTTTTTTTAAAAGGGGATGTTAAAGTTTACTTAAATGTTTCGGGAGGGGTAAGGGTCGGGTTTTGAGGCGGGGTTTTTGGAAGGGGGTTTTGGGGGGGAAAAGGGTTTGAATGAATAATAAAATTTTATTGTTTTTTTTTAATTTGAAAGGAAAAAAAAAATTTTTGGAAAAAGGGGTTTTTTTGGAAAACAGAAATTGTTTTGTGGGGTGAGGGGTGTTAAAAGGGATAAAATTTGGAAAGGTGGAAATGTTTTTACAAAGGAGGCAAAAAAAAAGGGAAACAAATAAAAGAAAAATTTCAAGGTACACCGCAGGGGATTTGAAATAGGCAATGGGGAAAAACCCACTTGATCTTAAGTGGAAGAGCCCTTATGACTTTTACAAAAATTTTTTCAACAAGAATTTGAAACCCCATAAATCATTTGGGAGGCTTTTTCTTTTTTCCACAGCTTCATGGTACCCGGAATACTTCGGGGAACGTTTTAAGCCCTTTTTGTGAAAAGGGGCACAGGGTTTTCAAAAAGGGTGCGGGTTTAAATTTTCTTGCAGGGCCCCAATCAGTTTCCAAATTGGGTTTGTCTTTTAAACATTTAGAGTGTGTTCCCCCCGGTGGAAAGGGTTCTTTCTATAAGATATTCAAAATTTTTCAGTAGATAAAAAGGTGTAAGTGATCGGGGAGTGTTTTTTTTTCGTTCAAATTTTTTTCATGTCGAGTGTTTGGAGTAAAATGTCATGCTCTCAAAGGGGATTTTGTGCGATTGAAAAAGAAGTTTTTGGGCGCTCGAATTAATGTCATACTGCCCAAGTTTAAGATGTCGAAACCGAAATATAAATATCTACGCAGCTTTGTGTGAAATTGAATTTGTAAACCCCCGGGGGCAGAATGTCAACCGGGGCGAATGCCGCGGGGTGACTTTTCCTGTTTCGGGGTTTAAAAAAAACCAGTGTAACAAAAGTTTTCCAATTTAGAAATTTTTTTTAAATTAAAACCAAACCAACTTTTGTAAAGATTTTTTAAAAATTTTTAAAAATTTTAAATTTAATTTAAACAGTTTTATTTTTGCCCCGGTTATTCCCTTGTCACACTGAATAGGACGTTAAAATAAATTAGTGTAAAAGGGAGGAAATCATTGGCTAAAGATGAGGTTATTTTGAATTTTTGGGGACAAAAAATGTACTCCAAATTGTTTTTTGTCGAAAGAAGCCCCTGAAAAATTTAGACCCTTTTTTTTTTCCCGTTTTTCGCGCATTTGCGCGTAAACGGGGGCCCAAATTTGGGCATCCACTTGTAAAATAATTTTAAATTTAAAATAGAAAAATTTTTCATCTAGTTTTTTGCTTGATTTCGAGTTTTTTTCTTGAAAAGGAAAGTAGAGTGTTTTATTCGGAAAAACCCCCTTTCAAAAAATGGGGGGCGAAATGGGGGACCCTGACTTCATTTTGACTTGCATTTCATGCAACTAAGGTATTCAAAAACCCCTTTTTCTTTTCGTTTTTCAAAGAAATTTTAGGGAAATTGGGGTTTTTGGTTAAAAGAAAGAGTGGAAAATCTAGAACTGTAAAAAAAAAATTTTTTCTAAAGTAGCTGAATTTTATTTTGAAAACAAAAATAATTTCTTTTATTGGTATATACCCATGAAGTTTTTAAATTCCCCTTAAATTATGGATTCTTTTTTCCAGCGCGGTACATGATCTAACGATCACTTTCGCTTAGTCACGGTTATAAAAAGGGAAAAAAAAGTTTTTTAGTCAAAATATCTTTTTTTTCTGGGTAAAAGGGGTTTTTTCATTGTAGACAAAAAATAGGGAAAATAAAAGATGTTTTTTCTGAAAAGAGACATAAAAATGCCAAATTTTTCGAAAATAAAATGTCCGCGCTCGGGTAAAAGGGCATTTCTCTGGTAAAAATGTGTGCCCTCGATTTCAGTATCAGTGTGGAGAGTAAAAAGATTTAGACACGTTTTTCCCTTTTAAAAATGGTGGGTTAAATGGGTTGTTTGATCACTTATTTTCACAACTGGAAGGGCTTGCATCACCCCAAAATTTGGGGATAACGCGACCGGGGGTCAAACCCAAGGGCCTCCCGGGTTTTTGAAGCGGACGCTCTACCACAAAGGGTATCGGGCATCATACCCAAAAAACGGGAAAAAGGGGACCCCTACCTCACTTGCTTGGCGCTCTGCATTAAAAGGGAAACTGGCCTCTTTTCTCCAAAACCCGTGGCGGGGAAATTTCCTTTTGGGAAAAAAAGGGGGTCGACGTGAAATTTAAAATCATTTTTAAAAATTTCCCTTTAAAAATCGCCTGAAAAAAATTTTTTGTATCTAACTATGAATAAGGAAACATAAATCTTTTTTGTAAGGGAAAACATTTATATGTTTTTTTCTGGGAAAAAAAATATTTTAGAAAAATTTTTTGAAAAAATTTGCGCTCCTTTTGCACTATTTTGGCATTTCCAAAGATTGAAAAAAATATTACTTTTTAATTTTTTTTTGCTTTTTATACCAAAATTTTATCCAAAAAAGTTCATTTTTTTCTTTCAAATCCAAATGTGGAGGTTTGGGTTCAGCGTAGCTTTTATTCTCGCAAAATTTACCCACAGATATTCAAATTTTAATTTTTTCAAATAATTTTTTTGGGCCCTTTATTTCGAAAAGCTATTTTGAGATTTTTTTTTTTCCCGAATTTTAAAATTTCAATTTGCGGAAAATACCTTAATGAAAAAACTTTTTTAAATTTTAAAAAAAAACCCTTTTCTAAACAATTTGTGATTTTTAATCCCATGACCGCCGAAAGGTTTTTTGGGCGGAGGACCTCTCAAAAAGGCCCCTTTTCGTTAAAATTTGCCCCTTCCTCTGTAAATTTTGTAATTTTGTAAAAAATTAATATAAAAAACAAAATTTTTCATCCCCTTTTCAGAGGATTCCCCATTTAAAAAAAATGATTAAATTGGGTTGGGAAAGGGCAAGCCAGGGCCTTGAGAAAAAAAGGGGGGCCCTTTACTGCTCTGAAAAAAATTAATTTTTTTGAGGAAAATTACCGGAATTTGAACTATGGGCCCTTTAAAACCCCTTTGACCGCCCGATTCGAACCGAAAGTGGGCCTTTTTTTCTTTGGTTTCTGGGTTTCCTTTTTACAAAAGTATATTCTTAAAAAAGGACATCAAAATTTTTAAAGTTTTGAAATCCTGAAAAAGGGGCCCCTTTTCTATATTTTTTAAAAATGAAAGAAGTTTGGATTTTTTTACGAAAATTTTCATTTTGAGTTTTCTTCCCCAAAAAAAACCCTTGGCGTAAAAAAGAGTTAAAAAAAATTTCTTATTGTTTTTAAAAAAAAATTTAAGGTTTTTTATAAAATTATTCTATTTTCTTTTGTTTGGAAATTTCTAAATTTTTTTGAAGTTTGTTTAAAACACGGCCTTTTTCCGTGCGGAAAAGTACGGGGAAAAACACTTTTATCCTAAAATTTCATACAGCGGCGAACAGGTTGGCTTTTTTTCAAAAATTTTCAGTTTTTTTCACTTTCTTTCCAAAACAAAAATTTTATTTGCGTAATTTTTTCCCTAAATTTAAAAATTTTTTAAAAACATTTTTTAATTTTTGGTTAAAAAAATTTTAAAACCAAAAAATTTGGGAAGTTTTAGCAAATGTTCCCGGGCGGCGTGTTTGTCGGAGAAGAAATTTTTTTTTTTATACGGTTTGAAAAATTTTTTCAAAAATTTCAAAAAAATTTTTTCGTTTGTTTCCTTACTTTTCGATTTTCAATTTTTAAAGAAATTTTTAAAATTTCTTCGAAAAGATTTTGATTTTTCAACCCCCATAGCAATTTTGCAGATCGTACAGGGACCCCAAAAAAATTTCCTAAGCATTTTTTTCCATAGAAAAAATTGTTATTTCCCAAAAATGTGTTTTTTTTACCAAGTGATGTTTAAAAAACCTTTTTTGGAGGGAAAATAAGGTGTATTTTCGTTCATTTTGTTTAGCCCAACGACCCCCAAAGGGGGCGTTGGGCCCTTGGGGCTATACTTTTTTTAAAAAGTTTCCCCCGTAGTTATTCAAATGCATGAAAAATTTTTTTAAGAAACCTTTAAAAAACTTTTAAAATGACCGATTTTTGAAAAAGGAAATTTTTTTCAAAATTTTAAACCAAAAATTTCCTGGACAATTGGGAAAAAACCCTTTAAAAGGGCATTGCCCCTTAAACTATTTGAATCCAAACTTGAATCCCCTTGTCGGTGTCGCATTGAATTCGTTTTTGTTTGCGGTTTAAAGCCCCCTGGTCGCGTTTTCGGAAAAACCCACACTCAAAAGTTTAAAAAAAACTTGGTTTTATTTTAAATTTTCGAACCCTCAGGGGGAATAATGCGTGTGAGGGGTTTTGGTTTGATTGGGCCCCCGTTCGTCAAAAAAATTACTTCGTCTTTCGAAAAAATTCCCCTTTCATTTGCGCTAAATTTTATGTCGATTTTCGTTGTTTTCCCCAAATTTTCGTGTGTGCGCACCAAAATTTTTTGTAAAATTTTTGCCAAACCCTACGCCCACAAAGGGGACATTTTAAAAAGTTAAAAAGCCCTGTTTTCGTTGTACAAATTTTTGTCCCTCGCGTTTTCAATTTTTTGTCGTTTTGTGTGTTTGCGTTGAATTTTAGGGGGTTTTCGCCCCTTGGGGGGCATTTAAACCCTATTTTCCCTTAAAACAGCGTAGAAATTTCCATATTGCATTTGCAGGTTTGCTGTGTGGTCAAACTCTTTACCTGCCTTGATTATGGATTCGGATTACGTCTTTCCGGGATTATTTTTATAATATCCTCCTTTTTATTTTGAAGTTACCTTTTAATTTAATTTTCAAAACTTTTTTGAATTATCCAAGTAAACAAAATATAAAAAACATTTTCAAAAAAATGATCTCTGGCTAAAAATTCTAAAAGTTTTTCCTTTTACATAATTGCAAATTTTAATCAAGAACAAACTTTTCCCGTTAAAAATTTAAAAGACAGGAACCCTTCTCCCCCATTTCCATCAAATTTGTATTAAATTTTTTTTAGGGAAAAACGCTTGGGAAACAAGTTAAAAAGTTGTTTGAAATGTCGATTAAAAAGCGTCTTTTAAGTTTTTAAATAAAGCAAATTTTCGGTCACCAGCTTTTCCCAGAAAATAAATAAATACAAAAAAAATCGGTTTTTAAAAATTTTTTTTAAAAATTTTTTCATAAAATAATGTAAAGGTTTTTAAAAACCCAAAAATTTAAAACCTACATTCAGTTTTTAAAAAAGTATTTGAGTTGACTTTGAAACCCCAGATTTTAAAATGCGTGGAAAGTTGAACTTTACCCCCTTCACCCGGGTTTAAATAACTTATATTTTTATTTAGTAATACATTTAAAACATTTCGTAAACTACCGAAAAAAGCCCCGGGAAAAAAAATTTGGGTAAAAACAATGACTGCGAGGAAAAAACTTAGACAATTGCTATACTTATTTTGACCCCAAAAAAACAAAGCCCTCCCCTGCTTTTAAAAGGGTTTTTTATTTCAGCCAATCAGGTTCAAAAGGCAAAAAATAATTTCAAACCTCTAGGCAAGTTTAAAGGTTTAATTTCCCCCCATAGTTCGGGAGAAAACAACGGAAATAAGTTGGTACCGTTAAAAGTTGTAAACCCCCAAAAGGGGGGTTTTTTATTTTAAAAAAGTAGTTTCCAAAACTTTTTTTTATGGATAAAACGTAAATGAAAAGAAATGTGAAATTAACTTGAAACTATCATTCCCAAAAATAAAAACCAAAAAATTAATTATTTGTATGCTTTTCAAATTTTTTGGTTTTTCCGATGGTGAAAAAATTTTTTACCCGAACATAAGAAAATAATTATCCCCTAATACGTTTTAAAAAAGTTTAACAAATGGGCTGTTGGGGAATTTTTTTGAAATAAATACAAACCCCGTACCAAGAAATCAAGGGTTCCGAAACCCTAAAATTAGGGAAAATTGGGGGTTTGTCAAGGGATTGAATTATTCCTACAAAAAATTTTTGATATAAGGAGACTAAAAAGTTACAGAAAAAAGAAAAAAAAAAAATAAGAAAATTTAAAAAGGAGTATCCCGTTTGGTTGTCGGTTTTGTGAAATAACTTTTAAAACATTATTGTTTTTTAAAAAAATTTTCAGTAAAATTTCAAAGAAAATTCGGGGGTAAAAATTTTACTCAAAAAATAAAATTTTTACTTTTTAAAAATTAAAAAATACATCATAAACGGGGGGAAAAGTATTTAAAAATATACAAAAAAAGCATAGGGGTGCGCCCCCATCGTTAAGTTCTACAAATGGCAATGAAAATTTTAAAAATTTTTTAGGGTGCTTAACCCGGATTTTCCAAAGTTTTTAAAAGTTCTAATTAGTGGCTCCCTGGTTATAAGCCAACTTTTTAAAAAAGAAAAGGGTACACTGACTTTTTTAAATTTTTAAAGTACAGTTATATAAAAAAGACTGTAATCGTATTTTTTAAACATTTTTTAAAAAGGTATTCACCGCCTGCTTTGCTTTTCCCAAAACAAAAACGCTGGGAACGGGGGTTCGATCCTAAACACTTAGTTTTTTCTTTATTTAAATTTTTAATTTTGTTTTTTGTGGGTTTTTTTGTTTTATCTTTTGTTCCCAAAAAAAAGGCATATTCCCTTGAATGGTAAAAATAAACATTGTAAAAAATAAAAAATTATTCCCCTTGATGAAGACAGTCATATTGGGAGGCTTTAAACACTGCAATTTTTTAATGATTTTATTAAAAGCATTCTAATTTAAAATTATCTTTTAAACCCCTCTCAATTTTAAAGTATTAAAAACAAAACACAAATTGGGAACCAAAAGATAATCCCCGCTTTTTCCTGCGCATTTCCAAGCGCCTAGGTCAAAAATACCCCGCCCCCCC